>NW_028288812.1:759354-918708 GCF_059628265.1 Tinamus guttatus | reverse complement strand
AAACCAGGCTGAAGCTCTGAGGAGTACTTTTCTTGCACAATTTCTGCTAGTCCTTCACAGAAAAGCCTTAACTTTAATAAAATACATAGAGGATGACACGTAAGTGAATAAGTAATAGAAAATAGACTGTAGGAAATTATGTTCTTTTTGATGTAATCCAGCTTCAAAAATTCTTCTCATCTTTCTTGCAGGCAAAAAGGAAAAAGGCCTTTTAAGTCTCTTTGGAGTTTAAAGATAGACCTTGACCTAACAGCAGAGGGCGATCTTAACATAATAATGGCTTGAGCTGAGAAGATTAAACCAGGTCTACATTCCTTCATCTTTGGGAGACCATTCTACATTAGTGTACAAGAACGTGATATGCTGATGACATTTTAAAATTACCCATTGTTCATGTGTAATATTGCAGTCTTGCATGCTGGTAAAAGAAATCAATGTGAATACCACATTTCAGACAATCACTGATTTATAATGAAGCAATAGTAATAAAGGAAATCTGCAAGAAGCAGGAAGAAGTGCTATCAGACGGAATATCAACTGAAATAGAAGAGCATGCTTTGACTGTTAACAAGCAAGTGTTAACAAGCAATTGTTGATTGTTAACAACATAAATTGCAGCACTGCACAATGGAACTGTGACCTTATTTAAGATGTTATGTTCACTGCCAACCAGGATATTCTGCCACAGATCGTTGGTCTACCATTAAATATTCAGTAATCTAGCATAATTGAGATCTTTCAAAGCACAGAAGATTTGTTTTTCTCAGCTTCTGTTGTCAGTCTTTGGCTATTAACTGCTATTGTTTTATCCACTGTCAGTTTGTATGCAGGCCAGGTCAAAACCTTAAAATCTTCCTGCAGAGCACCAAAGTGATATTCTAAGTATTCTATTTGTATGCCGTAAACCTTTTCATTACTATGTTTTTTTGTTTGTTTTGTTTTTTGACACTTTGGCTCATGGTTAATGTATGCTGTATTGAAACGGGTGACACATCTGTGTTTGATGACGGTGTATTTCTCTTTTTTTTTGGATGAAGGCAGGAATATGTGTCATGTTTTAGAGTAACCTTATAACTAGTTGTTAATTGTAAAAGAACTGCTCTTGTAGTTTGAAAAGCTGCTATTGCTTGTTTGATGAACTTATTCACAGCAGTCCTTGGAGGACAGTTTCCTCTTTTCAAGGTAGTCTTTACTATCTCTTCCGTGAAATGAGATATAAAATCAATAATTCAGATTCATGATGTTTTTTTAAATGGAATACTGTCAGTTCCTAACACATTCAGAATTCTTTACTTTTCACAGAAAGGAGAGATTTATTGTTAAATATTGAGAGCTCCTGCAGGAAGGCAGTTGTGTCTCAGTTATGTGCTGTTTTTATGAATGAAAATGTTCAACCTCAGTAAGTAGCTGCATCTTGTCCAGCCTTTTTTACTTCTTTTTTTTATTATTTTTGGACAACAGACTTCACCAATTTTTCAGGAGCACTTGTCAGAGTTATGCTGACATAAGTTGCTTGTGCTTAGATTCTGTTTGTCTTGCTAGCATTTTCTTTTCCTTCTGCACTTTAGTCGGTTTATAATTAAACTACAAGTCTGATTCATAACCTTTAACTCTCTAGGCTCACAATTGTGGGAGAAATTATAATGAACAGTTTTGAACCTTACATAGAAATAGTGTTAAAGTCTTAAATAGATGTAAATGTGGTGCTGGAATTAATCACTGTAGCTTGATAGCCGTTGGAAACGTAACATTAACACTATTAACAGTAAAGCTCTAATTTATTGAATATGCTCTCACTTTTTGACTAAATCCTGGAAACTTAATACTTTTGTTACACTTCTGTCAGCACAGAATGTATTGTGAAGTAAATTATTAAATGCATCTGCATGCCCTGTTGTAAATCTTGTTCAGAAAATGAAAGTATTCTAAGAAAACTCATACAGACTTTTTGCCTTGAGTTTCTGCTGAAATTTTTCAAAGAATTATTGTTCAGTATCTGAATCATGTAAGCCTTTATCCTTTGACACAAAGAACAAACTTACTTCTCATTAAAAGTAAGAAATGTTTATTCTAAGATGGGAACAATATAGGAACATTGTCAAGGAATGCAGGGATGCAATGAGGAAAGCCAAGGCCCCTGTGGAATTAGAGGTAGCAAGAAGTGCCAGGAACAATAGGAAGGGCTTCTATAAATACACCAGCACCAAGAGGAAGACTAGGGAAAATGTTGGTCCGCTGCTGAATGGGGGGGGGGGGGGCTTGGTGACAGAGAAGGAAGAGTTACTAAATGCCCTATTTGCTTCTGTCTTTACTGCCAAGGATGGTCACCGTGAACTACAGGGACCAGAGACAAAACAGAAAACCTGGAGAGAGGAAGACTTTCCATCGTTGAGGAGAATTGGGTTATAGATTATTTAGGCAAACTGAACATACATGGAACAGCACACAAGAGTGCTTAGAGAGCTGGCGGGGAATATTGCTGAGCCACTCTCCATCATCTTCGAGAGGTCATGGAGAGCAGGAGAGGTACCGGAGGACTGGAAGAAAGCCAGCATCACTCCAGTCTTCAAAAAGGGCAAGAGGGAAGACCTGGGAAACTGCAGGCCAGTCAGCCTCACCTTCTTCTCTGGAAAGGTGATGGAGCAGCTCATCCTAGAGACCATCTCTAAGTATGTCAAGGAAAAGAAAGTGATCAGGAGTAGTCAGCATGGATTCACCAAGGGAAAGGCGTGTCTGATGAACCTGATAGCCTTGTACAATGGGATGACAGGCTGGATGGATGAGAGGAGAGTCATGGATGTTGTCTACCTCGATTTCAGCAAGGCTTTTAACACAGTCATAGAATCATAGAATGCTTAAGGTTGGAAGGGACCTTTAGAGATCATGTAGTCCAACCCCGCTGCACATGCAGGGTCACCTAGAGCATGTGGCACAGGGTGGCATCCAAGTGGGTTTTGACTCCACAACCTCTCTGAGCAGCCTGTTCCAGTGGTCTGTCACACTCACTTTCAAGAAGTGTTAAGAAGCACCCTCACTGCTCCTTATCTGCACCTTTTTTGGGGGGGGCATGCTTACAGTACAACTGTACACAACTTTGTGTGTCCCTTCAGTGGTCACATTGCTCAGACACATATATAACATATTTATATATTGTTTCTGGATATGGTATCACAGTGGTGCAAAATACTTATATACTCCTATTGGTTAAATATGCTTCAGTAGGCACTTAGATAAAGGTTCAAGGCAAGGTAATATTATACCTGACGGTGATGATTTTGATTGTGGCACTCTTGATTTCTACATGTTACAAGCCTCTGTTTTTGTTACAGTTAGCTAAATCATATAAGTTTGCAGTCATACATATTGTTCTATTTAGGCATAAGGAAAGCTAATTCGGTTTTACACTCTTTCCTATTTCTTTGTAATATAGCATGGATTAAGGGTAGTGGTCCTGAAACAGTACCTCCAAAACCAGGGTTTCTTTTGTACTTTGTAGCCAAATCGTGGTTTGCTTTGTATGAAAAAGGTATCTTATGGAAATACGAGGAGAGCAAGAAAGGCAGGTTGGTTATAAGTTTGACATTCTCGTATGTTCAGCCCTTGGTTTTGAGTGGAAGACTTAAAGAAGACAAACACACGGAAAAGGACACAAATACATGCAAAAGAGTGCCAGATTTGTTTTATGCAAATTCAGATTAGTTTATGCAATTGGTTTTCTGCCAGATTGTCAATCCTCAAATCAGTTATGATGACGAAAGGAAAAAAAGATGATATTCAGTGTTTTTAAAAAACTTCATAGGATTTAGTACAACTCAGTCATCCTTAGATATACTTGAGAATTTTACCTGGAGAAATGGCCATCTGAGATCACGACATTATAGAGTTGCATCATCTGTGTGCTTAATATAGGCAAGATTGTACATGCTTGATTTATTTATCTATCTATTTATTTATCTGTATTTTCTCCAAGAGCATGGCACTGAATATTCGTAGCATTCAGTGCCATTCCTCTACTACATGTGGATTTTTAATATGACCATATATATAACTATGAAAAACAAGTCCTTTATTTATTTATTTTTCTGCAAAGATAGGAGTCTAAAGTACTGAGCAGATGTACACTGGAGACTTCCCATCATGTAATCTGTGATTCATTGTTCAAATGACTTGAAATTACTTTAGCATTATAAAAAAATTGCTTACTTGTTGAATTTCAGTTGAAAGAACTTAACACGTTAAGCTCTTCTGAGTATGTAATAAGGCAAAAACACTCCGAATTAGTAACACGTGAAATTAAAAAACTTCAAATTAACATATAATTGGATTTTTTTTCCATTTTAACAGATAAAAATGCCTGGGTACTTTTCAGACTGATTCAACTAGGAAATATAGCAACATGATGGAGACAAATAACCAGCTAATCAGTAAATATATATATATATATATTGCTTCAAAAAATATATATATTTTGTTTCAAAGGTACTTCAGACCTGACTGGAGATATATAGAGAGAGAATACAGAAGCTCTTAAT
Organism: Tinamus guttatus; assembly: GCF_059628265.1. Taxonomy (NCBI): domain Eukaryota; kingdom Metazoa; phylum Chordata; class Aves; order Tinamiformes; family Tinamidae; genus Tinamus; species Tinamus guttatus. The sequence goes on along the minus strand of NW_028288812.1, from coordinate 914,176 downwards.
TTTATGCTGTCTCTCAAGTATGATAATTGGAAGATATTCGGTATGAAGTTCCCTAGATAAAATGGTAGTAAAAGAAAACAAAATTCTCACTGGCATGTCAGCAACCAAAAGTAGAACAGATTCCCCAAAACGGCACTTAAGGCCACATGGTTGAAGTGCAGTAGTGCAGTGCCCAAGCTGCATTGAAAGTCTCTGTTCTAAATGTTGTCATAGCTCACATAGCTCACAACTCTTCCTCTTCTCACTCTAGGAAGAAAAATATCTATGTGACAATTCTGTAGTAATTGCAGATGGGTAAGATAGCAAAACCCACATAAATCAAAGGTTTTAATAAACAGAGATTTCATGTCATAAAATAATAATTCTTGAAAAACAAAAAAATTATATATCCGTTGAAGGACAAGATGAAGGCAAAAGACACAGCATTGCCTGACAGACAAAATACTCACCATCAGCAAAGAAATGCATAAAATCCTCTGGACACTTTCAATTGCAAACTTCTAGAAAGAACAGGAAATAACTTGGGTGGGGAAAGAAAGCATTTAAGAGAGGAAAAGTGGTGTGTAGAAAGCCAAGATCACCGTCATCAGAATGCTCTTACATTCAGTTGACAGAACAATCAAGTCAGAGAGCTGGTTGATCTGTCTTTAAAAGATCAGGATTCTTCTTTCACTCTCTTTTTGCAAAAGTTCAAGTGAATTCCATTTTTCTTGTTTGAACAGAAATACATTTCTTCAGTATTTTGTAAACTTTATTTCTTAACTGCAAGCAGATGCAGGCTGTGAATTAGAAACTTGTTCAAATATTTATTTTCTAACTTCATTGACCTTTCTCTTTCTGTGCCTATCTCTAAATCCCAAGCAACGGGTTGCAAACAAAAAAACACCAACCCAATATTTGTTTCTGTTTTTTTTTTTTTTTTCATCCTACCAGGCACATAGTAGCTGTAGTGTTTTTCCAGAAATCTGATTAAAAGCATAGTTTGTATTAATTTGTGAAATTGATACTTAAAATAAAAACAATATGGACTATAGAATGGTGACCCCACTGAAAGGAGGAATTTTGCCACGATAAAATTGTAGTACGATCAAACTAATATTCAGGACTCAGGTGAGGTTTCTGAATTAGAAAAAAGAAATAACCAAAATAGCAAGTGAATATGTAAGGTAGGCATAAATTCTTGAAAATGCAGTTTTGAAATTACCTCAGAATCATAGAATGCTTAAGGTTGGAACGGACCTCTAGAGGTCATCTAGTCCAACCCCCCTGCACACGCAGGATCACCTAGAGCACATGGCACAGGACTGTGTCCAAGTGAGTTTGGAAATTCTCCAGAGAAGGAGACTCCACAACCTCTCTGGGCAGCCTGTGCCAGTGCTCTGTCACGCTCACTGTTAAAAAATTTTTCCTTAATTTCCTGTGGAACTTTTGGTGTTCCAGTTTGTGGCCATCACCTCTAGTTCTGTTGGTGGCCACCACTGAAAAGAGGCCAGCACCATCCTCCTCCCTCCCTCCCTTGAGGTACTTATAAACACTGATTAGATCCCCTCTCAGCCTTCTCTTCTCCAGGCTGAACAGGCCCAGCTCCCTCAGCCTCTCTTTATAGGGCGGATGTTCCAGGCCCCTGATCATCCTTTTGGCCCTGCGCTGGACTCTCTCCAGCAGCTCCACATCCCTCTTGTACTGCGGAGCCCAGAACTGGACACAATACTCCAGATGTGGCCTCACCAGGGCTGAGTAGAGGGGCTGGAGACGCTCTTCTTAATGCACCCCAGGATTCCATTGGCCTTCTTGGCCACAAGAGCACACTGCTGCCTCATGGTCAACTTGTCCACCACGACACCCAGGTCTTTTTCTGCAGAGCTGCCCTCCACAAGGTTGGTCCCCAGCCTGTACTGGTGTCTGGGGCTTATTTCTCCCCAGGTGCAGGACTTTGCACTTGGCCTTGTTGAATTTCATGAGGTTTTTCACCGCCCAGTTGTCCAGTCTGTCCAGGTCCCTCTGGATGGCAGCGCAGCACTCTGGGGTATCAGTTACTCCTCCAAGCTTGGTATCATCAGCAAACTTGCTGAGGGAGCACTCTGTGCCTTCATCCAGGTCATTGATGAATAAATTGAACAGGACTGGACCGAAGACTGACCCCTGGGGGACACCGCTAGCTACAGGCCTCCAACTAGACCCTGCACCACTGATCACCACCCTCTCAGCTCTGCCATCCAGCCAGTTCCTAACCCACCTCACTGTCCACTCATCTATCCCATACTTCCAGACCTTGCCCAGGAGGATGTCGTGAGGGACGATGTCAAAAGCCTTGCTGAAGTCAAGATAGACAACATCCACCGCTCTCCCCTCATCTATCCAGCTGGTCATTCCATCATAGAAGGCTATCAGGTTAGTCAAGCAAGATTTCCCCTTGGTGAATCCATGCTGACTACTCCTGAGCACCTTCTTGTCCTCTATGCCTGGAGACAATGGCCAGTATGAGCCGTTCCATCACTTTTCTGGGGACGGAGGTGAGACTCACTGGCCTGTAGTTGCCTGGGTCCTCCTTCTTGCCTGTTTTGAAGACTGGCGTGACATTGGCTTTCTTCCAGTCCTCCGGCACCCTCCCCCATTCTCCAGGATCTTTCAAAGATGATGGAGAGCGGCTTAGCTATGACATCCGCCAGCTCCCGCAGCACTCTGGGGTGCATCCCATCAGGGCCCATGGATTTGTGGGTATCGAGGTTCCTTAGGTGCTCTCTGACCCAATCTTCCTCTACCCAGGGCAAGTCTTCCTCTCTCCAGGCTTCTTCTCTTGTCCCTAGGGCCTGGGGCTCTAAGGGGCTGCCCTTGGTAAACACCGAAGCAAAGAAGGCATTCAGCCACTCTGCTTTTTCTGTGTTATTCGTAACCAGGGTGCGCATCCCCTTCACCAGTGGACCCACTTTTTCCCTTGATTTTCCTTTTGCTGTTAATATAGCTGAAGAAGTTTTTCTTGTTATTTTTAACGTCACTTGCCAGATTGTGTTCCAAACGCCTTGTCGCATCTCTACATTCTCTGACTACGTTCCTGTATTTCTCCCAGGGGGCCTGTCCTTTTTTCCACATTCTGTATACCACCTTCTTCTGCTTGAGCATTGCCACAAGCTCCTTGCTCATCCACGCCGGTCTCCTGCCCCCTCTGCCTGACTCCTTACACACAGGGATGCACTGTTGCTGGGCGTGGAGGAAGTGCTGCTTGAAAACTAACCAGCTCTCTTGGGCCCCCCTTCCTTCTAGAGCTCTAGCCCATGGGATTCTTCCAAGGAGGTCTCTGAAGAGGTTAAAGTTGGCCCTCCTGAAGTCCATGGTTGCAAGACTACTTACACCCCTGCCTCCTCCTTGGAGGCATGGGAGGAAGTCTCCCATAACTTCCTCACAAGGAAGCTCAGGAGGTGAAGCTTAGATGAATGGACAGTGGAGAGAGGACTGGCTGGATGGCAGAGCTCAGAGGATTGTGATAAATGAGGTCAAGTTTTGTTGGAGGCTTGTGGCCAGTGGTGTCCCACAGGGGTCAGTACTGGAACCGGTGCTCTTCAACTTGTTCATCAATGATTTGAATGAGGGCACAGAGTGCGCCCTGAGCAAGTTTCAAGATGATACAAAACTGGGTGGAGTGGCCAACACTCCAGAGGTCTGTGCTGCCATTCAGAGAGACCTGGACAGGATGGGCAGGGAGGAACGTCACGAGGTTCAACAACAATTGGGATAGCACAAGGTGTACGGACTCTGAATTGCATGTAGTATTTAGAGGTTTACAGCAATTTTGAGTCTGGTCTTGAACTGCCAAAAGCTACCAAAGTTGAAAGCACATTAACATAATCCTGCACAGGCTTGAATCAGTGAGAGAAATATGGTAATGCCAGTTTTGGAATTGACCCCCAGTTTTTGAAAGCAGTAGCTGTCATCCTGACTCTGCATGGGGTTGAGTGCTCCCCACAGCCTAAGCTGTTCACTGAGCTTCTAACACTGGTCTGGGTTCTGCACAAGGCTGTAAAAATGCTAAAACAAACAAAAAAAGAGCCTGGCACAGAGGGAGAAAAAAATTGTTTGCTTAGTGCAACATATGAAATTCATGGACTTCGGTGGGGGTGAAACCAAAGATTTTTATTTAGAGTTAACCACAACTTATACAGCTTCTGACCCTGGAGCAGCCCCCACCCTGCCTGGCAGCACGCAAAGCCCAGCAACCCAACCAACCGATCAATTAGATGATCACATCTCATACACATCGCGAAGGGACCCATCTTGGTCTCTTGTCTGCTAAAACACAAGCATGAACTCTTCCTCAAGTTACTAAGTCTTTTGGACCTCTCAACTTCCACATACCTAGACCTTTTATGGTAACTTGTCTGTAAATTTTCTGACTTGGCCAAAGTGTTGAGTAACTTGTCTCTCACCTCCTATGTTACAATTTAAAAAATTAAGTACATATAAAGCTTTATCCAATCTTTCTTGGGGGCCATCTCCCTGAGCTCTCCCTTTCTGTTTAATTAACATATTTTTTAGGGTCTGGTGCACGCGCTCAGTAACTGCCTGCCCAGTAGGAGAATGAGGTATACCGAAGACATGTTAAAGGCCCCATTGTGTAAGAGTCCTGGGTTTGCATAGCAACATACGCAGGCCCATTGTCTTATCATTTTTGGAACACCCATGACTGCAAAACATCTCAACCAGTGCTTACACACATCCCAAATAAAGTACGGATTGGCTCAGTGATTTAACAAAGTCCATAAATTTCTTCCACTTGTGCTGCTTCTGCTTCCTCTGCTTATTTTTCTGCTTGTACTTCATCTCCTTCTTTTCATAGAATCATAGAATCATAGAATGCTTAGGGTTGGAAGGGACCTCTAGAGATCATCTAGTCCAACCCCCCTGCATACGCAGGGTCACCTAGAGCACGTGGCACAGGACTGCATCCAAGCGGGTTTTGAAGATCTCCAGAGAAGGAGACTCCACAACCTCTCTGGGCAGCCTGTTCCAGTGCTCTGTCACCCTCACTGTTAAGAAATTTTTCCTTAAGTTCCTATGGAATTTTTGATGTTTCAGTTTCCGGCCATTTCCTCTAGTCCTATCAGTGGTCACCACTGAAAAGAGACCATCCCCGTCCTCTGCACTCCCTCCCTTGAGGTATTTATATACACTGATTAGATCCCCTCTCAGCCTTCTCTTCTCCAGGCTGAACAGGCCCAGCTCCCTCAGCCTCTCCTCATAGGGCAGATGTTCCAGGCCCCTGATCATCCTTGTGGCCCTGTGCTGGACTCTCTCCAGAAGCTCCACATCCCTCTTGTACTGTGGAGCCCAGAACTGGACACAGTACTCCAGATGCAGCCTCACCAGGGCTGAGTAGAGGGGCAGGATCACCTCCCTCGACCTGCTAGAGATGCTCTTCTTAATGCAGCCCAGGATTCCATTGGCCTTCTTGGCCACGAGGGCACACTGCTACCTCATGGTCAACTTATCATCCACCATGACACCCAGGTCTTTCTCTGCAGAACTGCTCTCCACAAGGTCGGTCCCCAGCCTGTACTGGTGTCTGGGGTTATTCCTCCCCAGGTGCAGGACCTTGCACTTGGCCTTGTTGAATTGCATGAGGTTTTTCACTGCCCAGTTGTCCAGTCTGTCCAGGTCCCTCTGGATGGCAGCACAGCCCTCTGGGGTATCAGCTACTCCTCCCAGTTTCGTGTCATCAGCAAACTTGCTGAGGGAGCACTCTGTGCCTTCATCCAGGTCATTGATGAATAAATTGAACAGGACTGGACCAAGGACTGACCCCTGGGGGACCCCACTAGCCACAGGCCTCCAACTAGACTCTGCACCGCTGATCACCACTCTCTGGGCCCTGCCATCCAGCCAGTTCCTAATCCATCTCACTGTGCACTCATCTATCCCACACTTCCGGAGCTTGCCCAGGAGGATGTTGTGAGGGACGGTGTCAAAAGCCTTGCTGAAGTCGAGATAGACGACATCCACCGCTCTCCCCTCGTCTATCCAGCCGGTCATTTCATCATAGAAGGCTATCAGGTTAGTCAAGCAAGATTTCCCCTTGGTGAATCCATGCTGACTACTCCTGAGCACCTTCTTGTCCTCTATGCCTGGAGACAATGGCTAGTATGAGCCGTTCCATCACTTTTCCGGAGATGGAGGTGAGGCTGACTGGCCTGTAGTTGCCTGAGTCCTCCTTCTTGCCTGTTTTGAAGACTGGCGTGACATTGGCCTTCTTCCAGTCTTCCGGCACCTCCCCCGTTCTCCAGGATCTTTCAAAGATGATGGAGAGCGGCTTAGCTATGGCATCTGCCAGCTCCCGCAGCACTCTGGGGTGCATCCCATCAGGGCCCATGGATTTGTGGGTATTGAGGCTTTTGCTTCTCTCCTGAACATTTCCCAGCCATCTGACCCTCGATCCCCTTTTGTAACCCCATTATGTGGGTCTGGGAGGGTACAAATCGGGTGCCTTCTCTGGGTCCACAGGGCCTGAGTCGAACAGATCTTAGCGCAGAGGATTGGCTGCCCCCCCTCCCACCCCCTCCCCCACCCATATGCTGGTGCTGATGGTCCTGCTGCACATGGCTGATTGCTTTTGTCCCCCTGAACATCCCGGGCCATTTTTAAGGTGATCCACCACCAGGTGGTCACATGTTTTACCGCGCGTGTATCGCCATCTGCCACCGCCTCCTGAAAGCACTTTCTGAGATCTTCCCACATCTATTGCTAGAGCCTGCCTTCCTTCAGGAAAGTAGGTACCTTCTCCCGAATCCACTCAAGTAACATGACTAAATCCTTCCCGGTAACCTGTGGTGCGCAGTTCTGTTCGTGTACCACGCGCTGCAGCTCGTCTACACTGCCTTTCTGCTCTTGAGACGTTCCACCTCCCATGGGTCCAGGCCGCTTGTGTAATTAGGAGATGGGTGCACACTGGAGCTCTTCCTGCTCCGTTCCCAGTTAGGCTGGCCTGTGCTATCAGGTTCAGGCTTCACCAGCCGCCTCAATGTTAGTGCTCCACGTTGGGCAACACTTGCACAATATGATGCACACAGACTTCAGTGAGGGTGAAACCAAAAACCTCTATTTATACTTAAACGCCACTTACAGAGCTTCTGACCTCAGAGCAGTCCCCACCCTGCCCGGCAGCACGCGACACCCCACCATCAAGCAACCAATCAACCAGATGATCACGGGCTGATCACGCGCGAGGCCATCCAGTGACCTTCTTGGTCATGCGCTGCCCATGTGGCTGCAGCTCCCCGCCTGTCCAGCACAGCCGACCGTCTGAGAACCAGACATTCTTTGCTACTGACCTTAGGCTGATATGCATAGCCTCGTGTCTCTGTGCAGGGTGCTTGTGAGAGAGGATGGAAAGACTAGGAGACTCCCCTCTAATGAGGGGCACCTCTTGTCCACTCATCTTTCCTCCTTCTCCAGCTCAGCCTCGGCTCTGAGCTCCTGGATCTCTTTACCCTAACTGGAGCTCTCCAGGGAGCAAGAGGCAGCCCACAGTGACCCTTGCCCCAAGGACCAGACCCTGTAACAGTCCTGCTGTCCACAGGCTTCACAGTGGTAGGAAGGGCTCTCCACCTGCCTGTGGGCCACAGGCACTACTGCTCCTGTGGTGCAGCACATGAGGACTTGCGCAAGGTCTGTCCACACAAGTCGTACCTGCCCACAGAGCAGGATGTCCGGCCAGGCACCTATGGAGATCTAGTAGTGAGAAAGAGCAGAAATAGAAGGATGTGGTAGAAGTCGATGCATAAATGGAACCATTGCTAATGTAACTTGATGTCCAAAGTTCTCCTTTTGCCACTGACAAGTCTCCTCAAATGCATGTTAAAGCCAAAAGACTTTGGCTTTGGCTAGGGGCTTATGATGACCACAGCCGTGGAAGAGCAGACTGTGACCAGTGATGGGCTGTGAACCAACAGCTCCAGGAGGTGCTCCTGGAAAGGGCTGCTGAGTACGTGGAGCAGCGTCAGAGAGACTCTGGGCACAGGCTGTTTGATGCAGAAAAAAAATGTTTATTGGGCTTATGGGGAAGGGATTGCGTGGAGGCCGGGTTAGGGTTAGAAGACACACACACGGCTGCAGTGCTGGCTCTGGAGGCCTGTGCGGGGTGCGAGCGTCAGCGCGCGCTGCTCCAGCAGAGCTGCACGTCGTCGTCTGGAGGCCCGTGCACGCCAGCTGGCCAGAAGACGGCCAGGTTGCCCTGCCGCACGCCGAAGAGGATGCGGATGAGCAGGCTGCTGCCCGAGGCGCTGTGCAGGCAGAGCTGACAGGCATGCGCGCAGGGCAGCACGGCAAGGCGGCAGTGCTGTGAGGCGGGCAGCAGCAGCCAGGCTCTCTGCGCCACGTGCTGGAACCATTCTGCTATCTTGCACGCGTCGAGGAAGGAGTGGGTGCAGAGGGTGCGCAGGAGGCATGGGCCGCGGAAGGAGCCCGACAGTGACGTGGTCTGGTGCAGGAGGCAGTGCACATCGCCCAGCAGGCACTGCCGCGTGCACACACACACGGCCCTGCCACGGCGAGCGTCCCTGCCCATGGGTCGTCTCCAGGAGGAAGGCATGGCTGGGTGGCGGGCGCAGCGGCACCAGGAAGGTGTAGTGGCTGCTGGGGCGGCCTGGGTTGCTGCCAGTCACACAGATGCCTGGGCCCAGGCGCGGGAAGAAGGAGCCCAACGAGAGCGCGTGGCAGGCGGAGAGCAGCTCGTCCAGCAGTTCCTCCAGGGCCTCGGGCATGACCCAGACCGGTTGCTGGAGCTGACGCTGCTGCAGACACCCCGCTGCCTGTTTGTGGCCCGCGCACTCCTCATCCTTGCCCTCATCCTCCTTCTGCTCTTCTTCCTGCTCTTCCTTGTCCTCCTCCTCGTCTTGCTGCTGCCCTGCCCAGCTGCACGACGGACTCGACGGCTTCCCGAGCTCACGGCGCCGCTTCCTGGCCAGCCAGCCATGGCCCGCAAGCAGCACGAGGGCTCCCAGCGCCTCCCCGAGCTTCCCCCAACGGCTGCCAGCCAAAAGCCACTGCTGGGCAGCGTCACTGCCCTCCTGCCGCTGCTGCTGCCGCTGCTCGATGGGCTGCCGCTGCTCCAGCTCTTGCTGCAGCCGGGCCATTGAATGTGTGAGGTGCTGCAGGCGCCGCTGCAGCCGCTCCTGCGTGCCCGCATCCACGTGGTCGCTGACCCTGAGCGGCTGCTGCACCACGGCCAGCGCCATCAGCATGAGCACCAGGCACACAGCCATGGCGCTCTCGCTGGCCAGACCGAAGTGCCGCGGTAACGGCCGCGCGTCCCGTCCCCTCGCATTCCGCCCGCCTGTGACACCCGCTGCCCCTTTGTGACTGTTCCGCGTGCTCTGTGCTGCCACGGGCGCTGCCCTGCCACCAGCCCTGACCCAGCCCAGCAACGGCATGAGAGGGCCTGGAGCCTTCATGTCATGAAACTAAACTCAATATGAGTTTAGATCTTGCTCCGTTTATTAGCCGAAGTGCGCGTATATTTATTCCTACAAGCATCTGAGGGATTTCTAGGCTAGCTTTGGTTGGTTGCTAGGGGGGTTGCTAGGTCCCGGCCGCATAGGCTCTTCTCAGCTCTGCAAAGTTGTTTACCCGAAAGGGCCAGCTACTCTTTCCCAGCTAGCTCCTCATTCCCAGCCAGCCAAGGACAATTCGCTAACACTCCCCTGTACATTATCAGCAAGGCGCAGGTGGTGCAGATCCTCAGCACAGCATTTCCCTGCAATTCCCCCTTTTTTCTTTTGCACTAGTCAAGCCTTGCTGGTAAGCGAGACTATCATACGTCTAATACATGCAAAAGTACAGCTAAAGTTACAAAGCATAAACAGTAAAACAACTAGTAACATTAGCCTCAAGTTTACTAGTACATGCACCCATCCCCAAGTCCATGTTGGTCTGAAAGTCTTCCCAGCCAGAGAGTCCGACGTCCTGCTGAGCAGCGTCCATTGTTTATTGATCTGCTGATGGGCAGTTCAAAGACTCTCGATCATTTCAACGTAGGGGTTGTGCTTACCGCCTGGAGCCGTAATGTGTCCTTGGTCTCCAAGCCATTCCTCTATAAGTCCTCCTTTTTTCTTTTGCAATAACCAGGCTTTATGAGTATGGCGGGGTAGCATTCGCCTTAAGCATGGAAAGGCACAGCTGAATAAGCCTAGGACAAGAAGCATAACAATCCAAAGCATCAGTCCTGTCTTAAGCAAGGATTTTAGCCACCCACCAATACCCAATAAATCAGTTAACCCATCCAGCCCAAAGAAGACCACATCTTTCTGTATCTTCTGGGTGTGTTCCATCAGCTGTTGGATTTGCTGGTGGATTGCTCTGGAATGGTCCTGCAGGTCCATGCAGCACATTCCTTCAAAGTCTTCACATCCGTGCCCATGGGCTAGCAGCAGGAAGTCGATGGCCGCTCTATTTTGTAGCACCGCGTGTTGCACCTGTGATAAATCTAGCGCAAGATTAGAGAGGACCTGACTGGTGACATTTGCTTGTTTAACCACCCAGCAGGACAGGGTGTCTAAGACTTCGTGGGCTCGCGCTGCTGCCGCCCCCGGTACGAAGAGGGATGCGAAAATTACCTCCCACTTAGACCAGAGGCGGACTTCATCATTACAGTCCTCCGTCTGGGTTATGCTACGCGCCATTTGCCGAGTTCTTCTTTTGACACTGGTGCTGTTAGGATGGACCCAGGGCAAAGCCATACTTACTTGGCCTACCGTACATGGACCCCCTATGGGCTTTGATGGAATTCCGGACCAAGCCCGGTTGCCACATATGAGAAAATATCCTGCAGGCAAGGTTCGAGGGGTTACGGAGCTGGATCCTGGATGTGAGGAATTGTGGGACATCTTGCCACACCATTTATCCCAACTACTCCCGTTGCTGACTGGGTACAACCAGGTGGGCGCCTGAGAGTTACTGTGGTAATTATTACTATAACCCGAAGCGCAACCCTTCTGCGATGCATTAAAATAAAGGCAAGTAGAAGCATTAAGGAAGTCTAATAACTCTATCTCCTGTGGTTCAGGCCCTACAGGCAGTCCTTGGTTCCGAAGATCGAAACGGTTGAGTCCCGTTGCCAAGTTCTCGAGTGCTGTCAATCTTCTCAAAGTTTGGGGATTCCCCAATGATGGCATTGCCTTCACTGCATTTCAGAAATACTTCCACGTGGTCACACTTACAGATACCCCAACTAGACATGTTACAAAGAGGGTACTAGGGGTGGCCAGACTAGCGCAAAAACACGTGGTATTTAGCTCTTGAGCTAAGGTCACCCAGATGTTCCGTCGAGGGTCAAACAACCGTGGATGGTACCCTGGAGCCCCTTCCGTCCCAGAGCCCAGTACCCAGAACATCAGTAACGCTGTTGCCCACCACTGTCCTGCACATCCTTTTCGACAGGACGCTCCCTCGCGTCCGCGACTCCTTTCGCTGGGCGAGTCAATCTGCTGGGAACCCATAAACGACCTGTGGGTGTAGAAACAAACATATGCCCTCAACTATTGAATACGACTATTGCTGGACCCTCCCATAACCTGGTTCGAGGATGCCGATAGTGCACGCTCATAGGTGACTCCTGCATCTTTTCACTACGGACCTGCTGTGCATGCACCTACATGGAGGGTTCCGTGTCATCTCCAAACACACAAAGATGGTTTGATACAAACAGTGTGTAGGACAACTGCTCTTTTGGGTCTGTCATTTCCTTAAATTTCATCAGGTAATCTTTTAAGGTGCGATTAGCCCGTTCTACCATGGCCTGGCCGATTGGCGAATTTGAGATTCCCCTGACATGCTTAATGCCCCATTTTTTGCAAAGCTGACGGACACTGTCACTGGCATATGCCGGACCATTGTCCGTCTTAATCTTTTCTGGGACTCCTAACACTGCAAAGCAAGCGGTGAGATGTTTTTTCACATGGAGGGCTCTTTCCCCAGGCTGAGCAGTTGCCCATATTACATGCAAGTAAGTATCAATAGACACATGCACATACTTAAGTCGAGCAGACTCCGGAACATGTGTTACATCCATTTGCCATATCTCTAATGCCTTCAGGCCCCTGGGGTTCACAGCAATGCCCAGACCCGGCCCATTTCTGGTCCATGCTGCAAGGCTGCTCCCCCTAAAGTGAAAAGGAGCACCCGGAAGAAGCGGCGGGTGATCGTCGTGGGTGACTCCATGCTACAGGGCACGGAGGCACCGATATGTAGACCGGACCCCTCATCCAGAGAGGTCTGCTGCTTGCCTGGGGCCAAAATAAAGGATGTTACAGAAAGGCTCCCAAGAATTGTTCAAGAGTCTGACTATTATCCTCTAGTATTGTTTCATGTGGGCGCTAATGATGCCATGGGGAAAATGAGGGATGTCAAGCAAGACTTCAGAGCCCTAGGGATGGCCATCAAAGGTACAGGTGCCCAGGTAGTGTTCTCCTCTATTCTGTCAACGAGGGGAATGGATTCAAGGAGGAGAAGGCGAATATGGCAGCTTAACAACTGGCTGCGCCGCTGGGCTTGGCAACAGGTTTTTGGCTTCTATGACCATGGGACTCTGTTTGATGTCCACCAGCTAGTGGGGAATGATGGGACCCATCTTAGCAAGAGGGGCACACGTCTCTTTGCCAAAAGGCTGGCCAACCTGGTTAGGAGGGCTTTAAACTAGGCAAGAAGGGGGAAGGGGAGTGGCACACTGACACGGCAAGCAGTACCGCACAGCCCAGGTCAGATGGCGTCCAGCGGGAGTACGCTAGTGGGGAAGTGAGGATAGGAAATGATCACGGAGGATCCTCTTCCACCCCTCCTGGGAAACCTGTGGCCTCTGTTGCTTCCCTGAAATGCCTGTACACCAATGCGCGAAGTATGGGGAATAAGCGGGATGAACTGGAGATCTGTGTGCGGTCCCAGCGTCATGATCTCATTGGAATCACAGAGACGTGGTGGGATAGCTCGCACGAGTGGAGCGCTGCCATGGAAGGCTATGTGCTCTTTAGGAAGGACAGGCTGGGAAGGCGAGGTGGTGGAGTTGCTCTTTATGTGAGAGAGCAACTGGAATGCATGGAACTCAACCTGGGAGTGGAGGATGAGCGAGTTGAGAGCTTGTGGGTAAGGATTAGAGGGCAGGCTAATGTGGGAGACACTGTGGTGGGTGTCTGCTACAGGCCACCTAGCCAAGACGAGGAGGTTGATGAGGCCTTCTATAGGCAGCTGGATATTGCCTCACGGTCACAGGCCCTGGTTCTCATGGGGGACTTCAACTACCCCGACATCAACTGGAAGGACAACACAGCCAGGCACAAGCAGTCCTGGAGGTTCCTGCAGAGCGTCGACGATAACTTTTTGACGCAGGTTGTGGAGGAGCCGACGAGGAGAGGTGGGCTATTGGACCTCGTGCTATCAAATAGGGAGGGCCTAGTAGGAGATGTTAAGGTGGGGGTAGCCTCGGCTGCAGTGACCATGAGTTGGTGGAGTTCAGGATTCAACGAGGAGGAGGCAGGGCTATAAGTAGCCTTGCGACGATGGACTTCAGGAGGGCCAACTTTAGCCTCTTCAGAGACCTCCTTGGTAGAATCCCATGGGCTAGTGCTCTAGAAGGAAGGGGGGCCCCAACAGAGCTGGTTAGTTTTCAAGCGGCGCTTCCTCCACGCCCAGCAACAGTGCATCCCTGTGTGTAGGAAGTCAGGCAGAGGGGGCAGGAGACCTGCGTGGATGAGCCGTGAGCTTGTGGCAATGCTCAAGCAGAAGGCAGAGGTATACAGAAAGTGGAAAAAAGGACAGGTCCCCTGGGAGAAATACAGGAACATAGTCAGGGAATGCAGAGATGAGACAAGGAAAGCTAAGGCACGGCTGGAAGGCAATCTGGCAAGGGACCAGATTGTTAAAAATAACAAAAAAAAAATTTCTTCAAATACATCAACAGCAAAAGGAAAATCAGGGAAAACGTGGGTCCGCTGATGGACGGGATGGGCACCCTGGTTACAAATAACACAGAAAAAGCAGAGTGGCTGAATGCGTTCTTTGCCTCGGTGTTTACCAAGGGCAGCCCTTTAGAGCCCCAGGCCCTAGGGACAAGAGAAGAAGCTGGTGGAGAGGAAGACTTGACCTGGGTAGAGGAAGATTGGATCAGAGAGCACCTAAGGAACCTCGATACCCACAAATCCATGGGCCCTGATGGGATGCACCCCAGAGTGCTGCGGGAGCTGGCAGATGCCATAGCTAAGCCGCTCTCCATCATCTTTGAAAGATCCTGGAGAACGGGGGAGGTGCCGGAAGACTGGAAGAAGGCCAATGTCACACCAGTCTTCAAAAAAGGCAAGAAGGAGGACTCAGGAAACTACAGGCCAGTCAGCCTCAACTCCGTCCCCGGAAAAGTGATGGAACGGCTCATACTGGCCGTTGTCTCCAGGCACATGGAGGACAAGAAGGTGCTCAAGAGTAGTCAGCATGGATTCACCAAGGGGAAATCTTGCCTGACTAACCTGATAGCCTTCTATGATAGAATGACCGGCTGGATAGACGAGGGGAGAGCGGTGGATGTCGTCTATCTCGACTTCACCAAGGCTTTTGACACCGTCCCTCACAACATCCTCCTGGGCAAGCTCCGGAAGTGTGGGATAGATGAGTGGACAGTGAGGTGGATTAGGAACTGGCTGGATGGGAGGGCCCAGAGAGTGGTGATCAGCAGTGCAGAGTCTAGTTGGAGGCCTGTTAGCTAGCGGGGTCCCCCAGGGGTCAGTCCTTGGTCCAGTCCTGTTCAATTTATTCATCAATGACCTGGATGAAGGCACAGAGTGCTCCCTCAGCAAGTTTGCTGATGACACGAAACTGGGAGGAGTAGCCGATACCCCAGAGGGCTGTGCTGCCATCCAGAGGGACCTGGACAGACTGGACAACTGGGCGGTGAAAAACCTCATGAAATTCAACAAGGCCAAGTGCAAGGTCCTGCACCTGGGGAGGAATAACCCCAGACACCAGTACAGGCTGGGGACCGACCTTCTGGAGAGCAGCTCTGCGGAGAAAGACCTGGGTGTCATGGTGGATGATAAGTTGACCATGAGGCAGCAGTGTGCCCTCGTGGCCAAGAAGGCCAATGGAATACTGGGCTGCATTAAGAAGAGCGTCTCCAGCAGGTCGAGGGAGGTGATCCTGCCCCTCTATTCAGCCCTGGTGAGGCCACATCTGGAGTATTGTGTCCAGTTCTGGGCTCCACAGTACAAGAGGGATGTGGAGCTTCTGGAGAGAGTCCAGCACAGGGCCACAAGGATGATCAGGGGCCTGGAACATCTGCCCTATGAGGAGAGGCTGAGGGAGCTGGGCCCTGTTCAGCCTGGAGAAGAGAAGGCTGAGAGGGGATCTAATCAGTTTATATAAATACCTCAAGGGAGGGAGTGCAGAGGACGGTGATGGTCTCTTTTCACTGGTGGCCACTGATAGGACTAGAGGAAATGGCCGGAAACCGAAACACCAAAAATTCCATAGGAACTTAAGGAAAAATTTCTTAACAGTGAGGGTGACAGAGCACTGGAACAGGCTGCCCAGAGAGGTTGTGGAGTCTCCTTCTCTGGAGATCTTCAAAACCCGCTTGGATGCAGTCCTGTGCCACGTGCTCTAGGTGACCCTGCGTATGCAGGGGGGTTGGACTAGATGATCTCTAGAGGTCCCTTCCAACCCTAAGCATTCTATGATTCTATGATACTTCACTGTTCTTAACATGAATGCAGCTTACGTTGCACAAACCAGAGCTACTTCAGAAAGTCTCAATTTCTCCCTGGAAGAATGAACAGCTGGGGATACAGAAATGCAAGATTTGCTTTCTGTAGAACTTAATCTGGCTTTATTTATTTCAGTAACCCACTTATTTCATTGAGCGGAATGCTCAAGTTTCTGTATTCATCAATAAGGGGGTTTCTCCACAGTTTGGCTGAAGAGCAGGACAAAGGGAGGGGAGACTGAGTAGAGCCATGAGCCCAGAAGGACAAAAAGAGCCATCTGGAGATGGGGCCTTTACAAAGGAGGGAAATAGGGCAATTGCCCCACATTCTTCAGCGAGGGGGACAAAGGAGTTGGTGAGCTCAGGTGAGAACAGATGGCGGGAGGCCGGAGTTCGGTGTAGGCGGGCCGGGAAGGCTGTAACTTCTGAGTACCTTGGCCAATGGGGAAAAGGAGAGGGCGTCCCTCGGTCGGGAAATTAGGATAAAAGGGGGGCTGCGTCCCCCAGCAATCTGAGAGACCCCACAGGGATATGCCCGGTGGACTCTCCCTTTATTCGAATAAAGTTTTAGGACTCCTCTGTCTCCTTTTGGACATTCAGTTCTTGACAGCGAGATTTTCCGCACAAATGGGGGCTCGTCCGGGATCCTTCCACCTTCCGGGAACGGCAGACGGCGATTGGAGTCGACGGCGCGCCTCACCATAGCTTTTGGTGATCGACTCCCTTCGACGGCAGCCTGCACCGGACGACTGATTGGGTTCCCGAGACTGTCCGGAGACAGACGAGAAGCGGATCGGGGGATCCGCAGGTAGGACCAGGAGGGGGTCCTCAAGGGGTGTGACATAAAGGGCTAGGTCTGACGGAAAGGACCTCCGGGTAGCGCTAAGCCCGACGGAAAGGGCTAGGTCTGACGGAAAGGACCTCCCGGTAGCGCTAAGCCCGACGGAAAGGGCTAGGTCTGACGGAAAGGACCTCCGGGTAGCGCTAAGCCCGACGGAAAGGGCTAGGTCTGACGGAAAGGACCTCCCGGTAGCGCTAAGCCCGACGGAAAGGGCTAGGTCTGACGGAAAGGACCTCCCGGTAGCGCTAAGCCCGACGGAAAGGGCTAGGTCTGATGGAAAGGACCTCCCGGTAGCGCTAAGCCCGACGGAAAGGGCTAGGTCTGAAGGAAAGGACCTCCGGGTAGCGCTATAGTCTGACGGAAAGGACTAGGTCTGAAGGAAAGGACCTCCGGGTAGCGCTAAAGTCCGACGGAAAGGACCAGGTTTGACGGAAAGGACCATTGAAATCTCACTGAGATTCTTCAAGTAAAAAAAATGATGCCTTGACCCAGAAAGAATTCGAGGAATTTTAGAAGTGCCATTACCCAGGACTAAGAGAGAGCTACGGCAGTTCCTAGGGCTAGTAGGATACTGCAGAGCCTGGGTTGAAGACTTTTCTGCATTAGCTAGACCACTGTATGACTTTTTAACCCAAAACAGCCCCAATGTTGTGGTATGGACATGAGAAGGAGAACAGAGCTTTAGAAAATTAAAAGATAAATTGACCCAGGCTCCGGCCTTAGCTCTTCTGGACACAGAGAAAGAATTTGAATTATATGTGAATGTCAAACAGAGCCGTGGCAAGGAAATTTTAGTGCAAAAGCATGGAGGCATGCGAATACCAATAGCTTATATGTTAGACCCAGTGGCTAAGGGGTGGCCTTATTGTCTGCAGAATTGTGCAGCTATGGTCCTAATGGTAACTGAGGTCTGAAAACTGACCACAGGGGGATCCCATGTTGTCAAGGGCCCATACCTTGTCAGGGCCTTGCTACCTGAAGGGGCTTCTGAAGCGAGGGAGGGTTTAACCCAGCTTCTTGTCTAACTGGTCCTGAGGGAGAAGAACCAAAGGAAATCCATGACTGTATTATATTTAAAGCAATATGTGGCCAGAATACTTTTTCTTGTGAAGTCTCTCCGACAGGAAGCCCAGCTCACACAGATCCTCCCCTTGGATTTTGCAGTCCATGATATCCAACCAGGGGATTGGGTCTTGGTACATCAATCAAGACAGCTGAGCATGGATGGACTCATCACACCAGAGTTAAGATTTCCAAGACTCCAGAAGCCTGGACTTCTCAGTTGATCTGTACCGCTGACGGGGAGTGGGTCTGGAAAATAAACTCTGGGTTGCTGGGTCTGTGGGAGTTCAGGAGGATATGAAGACTACTGATGGGTACTAGACATACTGAACGCAGGTTGTTAGTTAATAAGCTAGTTTGTAAAAACAAATATTGTCCAAAGGAAAAAAAAAAAAAAAAAGAAAAAGAGGAGGGATTGAGCGGAATGCTCAAGTTTCTGTATTCATCAATAAGGGGGTTTCTCCACAGTTTGGCTGAAGAGCAGGACAAAGGGAGGGGAGACTGAGTGGAGCCATGAGCCCAGAAGGACAAAAAGAGCCATCTGCAAGGAGATGGGGCCTTTACAAAGGAGGGAAATAGGGCAATTGCCCCACATTCTTCAGCGAGGGGGACAAAGGAGTTGGTGAGCTCAGGTGAGAACAGATGGCGGGAGGCCGGAGTTCGGTGTAGGCGGGCCGGGAAGGCTGTAACTTCTGAGTACCTTGGCCAATGGGGAAAAGGAGAGGGCGTCCCTCGGTCGGGAAATTAGGATAAAAGGGGGGCTGCGTCCCCCAGCAATCTGAGAGACCCCACAGGGATATGCCCGGTGGACTCTCCCTTTATTCGAATAAAGTTTTAGGACTCCTCTGTCTCCTTTTGGACATTCAGTTCTTGACAGCGAGATTTTCCGCACATCATTAACCCATTTCAGAAATCTGCACTGCTATGGAGAGTCCCTGCTCCTTATATCCCAAGAAAACACTTCCACTCCCTCTCTTTTACCATGTGTAGTAGTTCTGTTGCTCTCTGATCTGACCAGAAAATGAGTTTTTATCACTGTGAAATTAGGTTTTTCCAAGACAGTGTTTCCACAGTGGTAAAAACTCATGTTGGCTGTAAACTATAAAAACTACACATGGTTCCAGAGCAGCAGGAAACCTAAGGCTCCTTCCGTTCATGTGTTTCTTTGGACTTTCTCCACTTACACTGCATGCCAGGTGCACTCCAGCCCTCCAGACCTTCTTTTGCTAGAAAACAGTAAAATACCTAGTGTCTGCAAGCAGCTCTGAGGAACTGAGGCCTGGAGACAGTTTTTTCTCATTGAAGCTGATTGAGCCAAGGTCTCCTCAGAAGTGGTAACAAGGGGAGGGAGATGTGAGAACCCCATTCCCAGCTGAAGATAAAATAAAAAATAAAAAACCGGGGCGCGGGGGGGGGGGGGGGGAGGGCGGGGGGGATGCAGGTAATGGACCCAGAAACAGGAACTTAGGATGGAAACATCCCCGGTGCTGACAAGTCCTCCAGGTTGGATTCCGCCTTGGAGTATGAAGAGCACGCAGATGACTAGCAGCTGGCAAAGCAGCTTTCTGAACCAAACGCAGCCAACGTGCAAATCGGCCAGAACTACTTCTCGTTTTAAAGCACCCGAGCAGCAGAACATGCACGGCCGTTTCAAGCAGCAATCCCATGAAAGCTTTCCGTGAGAGTGTTAAAGCTGCGGCAGTAGGGCAGAGGCAGTTTATTTTATTAAAAATAAGCCCTTTGGGGATAGCACGGACCAGAGCGGCTGCCCGAACACTCCTCCCCCCGCACCGCGCTCTCCCCCCGCCATTTTCCCTCGGGCTGCTGCGCGCTCGGGTGCTTCCTGGCGGCGAGCGCGCATGCGCGGCAGGGAGGCCGGGGCCGCTCGCGGGGGCGGGGGCGGGGGAGGAGCACGCGCACGCGCATGCGCGCGGCGCCGCACAGGGGGCGGCCGTTGTGGCGGTTCCGCGGGTGAGTAAGGCGGGGGCCGCGTCCTGTCCCGGTGCTGCCCTTTTACGAGGTGGCGGGTTGGAGGGGGGCGGCTCAGTTTTCAGCCGGGAACGAAGGGAGGGCGCAGGGATGTGTCTGTTTCGGCTTCCCCTGAAACGGTGACGTTGCATTTTGAGCCTGTGTGCGTGGTTTTCTTCTGCCGGCGCAGCCTGTCATAGGCTATATAGGAAGGTCGCCTAGCGCTGTTAGATGAGGCCTAAGAAAAAAACGAGGGAGCAGGTGCTTTTCTGCCCTAGGGGGAAACAGTTGGACAGTTTTAGTTGGGACCTTAAAACACATAGATATATGTATCAAAAACAAACAAACAAAAAGGCCTGATGAAAAAAACAGCTATATCAAATAGGATCAGTATCACTTCTTCATTTTGCCCTTTTTTCCATTCTCTTCTATAGCGTGCAGCAGTCAAGGTGCAGACATTTTAAAAAGGAACAACGAGGTTTAATGTCTCCAAGTTTAGCCAGGATAAATGCATTTCAGTGTTTTATTTGTCCATCCTGGGTTGAGATTTTTAGAATAACTCCTGATCTAATATATCTGGGTTCTTGGTGTAATATATTTGGGTCCTGAAGCTATTGCTGTGAGCAGCAT
Source organism: Tinamus guttatus (assembly GCF_059628265.1). Taxonomy (NCBI): domain Eukaryota; kingdom Metazoa; phylum Chordata; class Aves; order Tinamiformes; family Tinamidae; genus Tinamus; species Tinamus guttatus. Next base: position 893,948 of record NW_028288812.1, on the reverse strand, counting down.
GCTGTTTTTTGTCGAGGTGGAACTTCCTGTTATCTCTTGCAACCTCATCAAAATTGAGAAGATGTAGGGTCTTTGGAAATGGCCAGGGCATGCATGTATATTACTTTAAAGTAAAGGAAATGCTTCTCATGTGTCTTTTCTTCTACACTACTTGAATGTGTTGCAGGTTCATTGTAATAAGCTTTTTAGAGCTGCTAAAGAATATCCGAGTGATTGACTAAAATTTGTGAATCATGCCACTTTGTTATGTAGAGAGTATGCATGTAAACTTGCTTCCTGCATGAAGGCTAGAATGGAATCCTAAAAGTGGAAGCCAGAGCTGTGGATGTGGTGAAATCTTATTTGAAAGCAAAAAAAAAAAAAGAGAGAGAGAGAAAATAATGTATGTGGTTCTTATTTATTTTTCTGCTAAAACTTTGTTTTTTAGGCAATGTAAGCATTTTAAGGATATGGTTGAGAAGAAATAGGTATGTCAGCTCTTTGCCCACCGCCCTCACCTGCAGTTGCCAAAACAGAGATCTGTTTGAATGGAGAGTCACCTTTGTTAGCTGCCACTTTTGCTTACTGGGACAATATTCTTGGTCCCAGAGTGCGACACATTTGGGCCCCAAAGACCAAACAAGTTCTCCTCAGCGATGGTGAAAGAACTTTTCTTGCAAATCACACACTAAATGGAGAGATACTTCGGAATGCAGAAAGCGGTGCAATAGATGTGAACTTTTTCGTTTTGGCAGAGAAAAGAGTAATCATTGTGTCATTAATCTTCGATGGAAACTGGAATGGAGACAGAAGCACCTATGGACTGTCCATTATACTTCCACAAAGTGAACTTGGCTTCTACCTGCCTCTTCACAGGGTGTGTGTGGATGGGTTAACACATATTATAAGGAAAGGAAGAATATGGATGCACAAGGTAGGTTTGCTTTTCATTGCTAAAAACAGTTGTCTTAGTTGTTTTGGGCACTAGCAAAATATGAGGCTGTGTCATACCCAGACAAAAACTCGAAGGAAAGTGATCTCTCTAGAAGTAAGAAATCCATATGTCAGCAAATTCAAAGCTGGATTTTCAGTCATGTGAATTGTTGTTACATAGGGCATTGTATGAGCATATGCCAGTTTCTAGTTAAAACAGGTGTCCTGTGCATTGTCTTTCATCTCCCTGAATCTAATAAAAATTAGTACTACAAAATGTGCTAAGTAAAGTATTCGTATTCAGTAGAATTGGAAAATTACTATGTTTCAGATAATTGTTTTCACACTTTGTGTCCAAAAAAGGAAACTCTTGGAATGATTTCACGTTACTGCTATTGTATACAGTAGTCACTGTATTATTTCCCCAAAAAGATATTGGCAAGCAGTTTTTGCAAGAGAACTCACCAGAGTATTAAGCTGTGGGAGAATCAGTAAGATAAATCTGCTTTAGTCCAAATATTATTACTACTTCTGAATCCTGAAGAAGAAAACTATATTAAATTATTTTTAAAGAATTGCACCTTAGTGCATTGTGGATTTTTCGTGATTAAATGGAAATTATGTCTTTCATTAAAAATACGTGATGGTCTAATAATAAAGTCAGTTGTTCTCTATACGTTAGTACTTTTGACATACAGAAATGCTCTTGCTCTTACTTAATTTCCCAGTCATTTAGGTCTCTCTTTACAGACTTTCTGTGTGGAATAGGGAAGTTCAGATAAAGCTTTGTGCATCGTTGTTAACTACAGCTTCCCTCTTTTTCAATCTACTGTAGAAATGGCCTTTCAGTTATATTGACCATGATGGAACATGTTTTCTGGTGGCATTCTCTGAAAACAGTCTTAAATTCTTCATTCTTTTTCAGATGTTCCTGAAATAGACAGTCCAGCTTGGTCAGTCAAGACAGTTAAATTCTATTTAAAAAGTTCTTGTTGGGTTTTTGAGGAAGGTCAAAAGTGTTTATAGCGTTTTTTGAAGATGAGGAGAGCAGAGAAATCAGAGCCTTAACCTTACTTGGTATTAAACATTTAGATTAAATCTTAGGCATGAGTAGTGTGTGAAGACAGGCTGAAATACTCGTTTCCAATTTCTGACAATTTATCAAGCATGTCTATATGAGAACAAATTATATTGAATTAAAATGTCAGAAGAACTATGCATCTGTTCTGGCATTTATAGTGTTGTGGTTATCAGTTCTCATGAGATCTGTTTAGGGATGAATAATCAGACTTTAGACAAGAAGAAACCTTCCGAACTCAGGGCTAAGACAAATGTGGAACAATATTCATACTGGTAAAGACAAGCGATTCCAAACAGGGGTACTGTATGGGGTGAGAAATCCCTTTTATTCATATAGATATCATATTTTAGTTCTTTGACAATTAATGGCAGCTCTATTTCTAAAGAGGAAAAAAAAGTGGCTTATGGTATTACAGTGGTACTAAGGTATTTACATGAAGTCTTCTTTCAAAACAAAGGATCTTCATTGTCTAGGAAGCTTCACAATAGAAGTGTCCTTAAGGAATCTACATTGTAGCCTTTCAAATCGTTAGCTGGGTGCCATTTGATGGCAATTTACTATAGATTATGCCTTATTCCCCTGTTTCAAAAGAGTTAGGCAAACTCTACCCACTTGAGATTGATGGACTTCAAGTAGTTCATGAGACCAATGGGATTAGAAATGCAGTAACTTCCTAGCATTTAGCAAAACTTATTAGTTGTTGTGGCATTATTTATTTTTGGATCTCGTAGTGATTGATCAAGTGATTTAAGCTTTTATTGTGAATAATAATTCAATATTGTTCAATTACATTTTGAATGTTGTTTGCTACTGAGCTGCTGGTGAGTGTGTTTGGAAAGCCTAGTCCAATCTCTTCTACAGTGGTGTTTTATATGCTGTGAGGTTTTGTGTCTCCTGGACTTGATTTTGAAACAGAAGGCATGTTTTGAAGTCTTGTCAGTGTCTGAAGATGTGAAAATAATCCTGTCTTTCCTCCCCTGTCCAAGCCAAGATTTTTCCTTATCCTAGAGATATCATTTTCTCCTGTTTCTGTGGGAGTCATCCCTGTGTATGTTAATCATTTGAAAATAAAAGTATATAAAACAGAATTCTGAACTTTAATCTTTTGATCATTTGTCATTTTCTTGGTCTTTAACAAAAGAACTACTAATCTGTTGTTACTGACATCATTCTCTCACTTTCCTGCTACTCCTGCTATGTGTAAGAGGTTTGGTGGGAAGTGGAACAGGGAGCACTGATCACTTTGAAGTGACTTCATTCCTAGCAGTGTCAACTCTGTAAAAGAAAAAGACTTGAACATCAAAGTTTGAATCTAAGAAGCATGTTTCTGAAGGGAAGAAATTTGGCCTTTGACTGTTGTGTGCATGCGTGTATAGAGAAATACCAAAGCTTTTATATTTAACTGCTTTCTTGCTCAGGAGAGGCAAGAACATTTCCAGAAGATTGCCTTGGAAGGCACGGAGAGAATGGAGGATCAGGTAAGACAGGCTGGTTGATGAATATGGCACAACATGACAAAATTAATCGACTGGATCTCGTGACTGTAGCACTTGGTGCCACTTCTCATTTCTGGGATTCAGGAAGATACTTTGGACTGGCTGATGACCTGCCATACACATGAGGCAAACTACTGAAGATAGGACGGTGGGAGCTGTGAAAAAACAAATACATTCCGTCACTTTATGTGTAAAAGGAAAGTCTATGAAGAATGTTGTATTTCAGAAGAGGGAAGTGTTTTATGTGTACTTCAGTTTCCCTAAAGGTAGTAGCTTCCACAGATATATGCTTTCTCCTGTTAAGAGTAGTTTTTCAATAGGTCATTACCTTTTCAGGTTACAGAGATGTATGGAATCTGTTGTGTTAGAATGTGCTTGTAGATCTAATGTGTGAGACTGTGAGGTTTCTGAAAGAGTAAGTAGGAAAATGTGGCTTTTGTGTGTGTGTGAAGCAAGAGAAATAAGGCACCATGTTAATAACTAGTAAGCCTGGTACTGTTGCCCTGTCACTGTGAAAACATAGTTTGAATATAGTACTTGCATGTAATATGGTGTGAATAAATTGTATCATTGTAAATGTTTTCTGAGTAGGTTGATCAAACTGATCTGGTGAATCAGCCTAGGACCCCGGGAACGCATTTTACATGTCTGGTTAAAAAGTGAATTGCGTGTTTCCAATTTACAATTGCTGTTGAAGTTTTGTGTATTAACTCATACACCGCACTTGCAAATAATAGAAACTTAAGATGTTTTGCCTGAGTTTCTCCCTGGCAACTTCCTGTACTGCATGCTTTAACTTCAAACATGTTATTTATTCCACAGGGCCACAGTATCATTCCGATGCTGACAGGAGAAGTTATTCCTGTAATGGAACTCCTTTCGTCTATGAAATCACACAGTGTTTCAGAAGAAATAGATGTAAGTCCTTATATTTATTGCATTCTGAGTAATAAAGTGATGTTCTCATTTGAAGCTCTCAACAACAACAAAAAATAACGTTCCACTTAGTGAAGTTTTGCTCAGCACTTAGTAAAATTAGCTACCAGTGATACCATTTTTAAAAGAACGGGAGAGAGGCTGTTCACACAAAACAAAACAAGTGAAGATGTAATTGGGTTTAATGTTGATAACCGTTTCAGTGTGGTTTATCATTCTCATGAAAGAAATAGAAGTGATTTGACTTGAACTAATTTAAGGTAATCTGGAGAAGGCATTAGAAAAACCTCTTGGGTGCAATCTGACTGTCAAGTTGGAGAAACAAGTTTAATCATCAGTGACTTTTTCAGTATTCTTTGGCCAAAGACTGAGGCCTTTTTACGCTTTTGGTTTTCTGGCAATGTTAAAACTTTAGCTTAAGCAGATCCTAAAGAGAGAGTTCCTGAAGAGCAAGCACCTGTGTTCAAAACAAAAAGTAGTTATTTAAAATTGGCACATATCCTTGTGTAACCTTTGTTTATGTTTATTTGCGTTTCAGGTAAGTGATACTGTGCTAAATGACAATGACATTGGGGATAGTTGTCATGAAGGCTTTCTCCTCAAGTATGAAATACAGTTTTGATAGCAAAATGACATAGACTTGTGTGTGTGTATATTTATAAATATGTATGCATGTGAGTGTGTGATTAGATTTATTTGTAAGAATGGAAAAAGACATGTATTTGACTTTTATTGTATTTTTAATGTAAAACCAGAAATAATTGCACGTCAGAGAAACAGTATTCTGTGGGAATAGTATTTCATCGATTTTTAGATCATGTTATTTTAGAATATCACCCTTACAATTTCATTAATTTCTGTACTGCTTAACTTCAAATAATCTATAATCTCTTTATACAGTGTGACATATTCTTTCAGTACTGCACAAATTCATGTGTTAAATTTACAAATTATTGACACATAGTATTTACTTTTATAGAAAAATTGGGTTCTCTTTGTGTTTTTAATCCTTTAAGGCTATCACTCTTTATAAAATAATATGACGAATGTTGTTAGATGGATTGTTGTAAACAACTAGAGTCACTGATTCTATGATGATAAGTTACTCTTCTATCAGTTAATGGCTGCCTTGATGCTACTTCTCTTTCACAGATAAAATTTTCAAGAAGCAGAATAACTTGGCCATTTGCCTAAAGGGTCCTAACATCAAGGACCCTGCTTGAAACATATCTATTACTCTGACATGCTGCTGACAACATCCAAATAAAGAGCAGTGAGATGTGCAGTGTTGCACAGTAGTCCTCCTAAGTCAGAGTCACTGCATATGTTATAGCTGTGTATCTCTACAGTGATCAGGAGCATACTTCTGCGTTATGTGATTTTCTGTGTACCCCCTTTTCCTGCTTTTATAACTTTTTTAAAAATTACTGCTAATAGTATCAAGGTCGTACAGTTTTATGCAGCAGTTGTACAATCAGTGGCAAGATTATTGACCAGAAGTGACATGAATGATCTGATAAACTCTGTGTCTTGAAGGATAAAGATTCAGTTAAGCTTCCTGTGCTGCTCTACTTGATGCTGTTTTTCAGAGGGTAGTAGACCTTATCCAGTCCTCTGGGTCTGCTCTCAATCTAATATAGTGTTGGAATGGATTTCTGTATTTTGCTGACTAAAAATTGGATCGCACAAAGTAAGAACTTCATCCGCACACCTTGAATCTATTTTAAAAATATTTGGTAAGGTAAAGAGTAGTAGGCCCACTATAAAGTCCACCTGTAGGACTTTCACCTGTAGGAGAGTCTCAGCATAGCTGTTATAATCCTAACCATCTTAGAAGTGTTTATTAGAACTGCTTAAACAGTATCCAAACAGTTGCTCAATTCTAATACTTATTCACAGATGTCGGAAAAAAGCTTTCTAATTACAAAGATAACCAGACTTTTGATACCGTGTGGTAGGTAAGAAAAGTGACGACAAAGGTGACGACAAAACATCAACAGAAGTCTGTTAAGAACAGGCTAAGAGTTGTGAGGATTAGTGCAGATAAACTTGTAGCAGCTGCCAAGCTGAGGAGTGACTAAATCAGAGCAGTGCTGCTGGCAAATCACAAGACAACACTCTCTAATTCCCAGTGTGTCACTCTATATCAAGGATCTCATACCTGTGAAGTGTTCTTGTCCATGTAGTTAACAAGAGTAGGGCAGTCCATCTACCAAGTGTCCCAAAACTGGTATCTGACACAAAGTTTTCGAAAATGAGAACCATCAAATAAATCATCTTTCAAAATTCTTTCAAATCCTTTATTATTAATGTCTTCTGCTATTTTAGGTGAATTATTTTGTAGTGGTGGTGAAGTGGTGTAGATGGTATACTACAGTTACGATACAGAGACAGTTTGGGTTAGCACCCAAGTGATATTTGGAGATTTTGTCTGCCGGTTTTTCTATCAATTGGACTAAAACTGTAAGTGTTGCTAAAATCTGAAAGTTATACTGGGGACTTAATTCTGTGGAATCATGGTGATGATTATATTTTAAAAGTATTTATAAAGGTATTAACCTGTTCTGTTTTTATTTGCAGTGCAATTAGTTCACATTTGCAGACCTGTGGTTGTTCTGTAGTTTCTAGGAAGCAGTGCAGAAAAAGTGAATAAGGTAATGCACTTCTGAACAAACCAACTGGAATGGCCATTGTTAAGAGTGTGAATGTGTCATTTGCCTATAGATGTACCTGAGGTTGAAGAGAGAGAGAATATCATTATGGAATTGTCTTCAGTTAGTTACTCTAACAGTTATCAATTCTGCTTGAAAAGTGGCTTATAAGTTGTTTTCTGGCAACTTTAAGCAAGGCAATATATTTAATTTTATTCATATTGTTCATAAGGGAATAGTGGATGAATTGGAGATTTTAAGATCAGGTTTGTTAGCTATAAATATGAATTGAACCATTCTGGTGTGACTTGCATAGCTCAGGTCAACAGGTGTTGTCCATGTACTTTAAGAAATGGATATCTGCATAATTTTACTGTGCTGGGGAATACATACTTCTGCATCATGAACTGCTTGTGTTTCATGAAACAGATACACAACTGTAGTTATAAACACACTCCTCAGAATGTGCAGCTTATTAGGATCTTCATCTGTACCATCAGTTTCAAGATATTTGCATACCTGTGTCTGCAATCTATTTGAAATTAATTTGTAAATAACTGCAGACTTAGACCCTTAAATTAAGTTGACTCAACTTTTCAGAAGAGCCAAAGAGATGCAAAACACAAATGTAGACCCCTAAAACTGCAAGAAAAACACCATATTTCAACATAATTGCTGTAGCATGTGTAAAACTGACCTAATGTTAGCAACTTTCCAGGGCTAGAAACAACAGGCAGCATTAGCTGCACTTCTTGGTAGAGAATAGTAAAATGTACATATACCACTATGATCCAGAACTCACCGTTGGAGGCTGTCATTTTGGAACAATAAAATTACTACCTTTTTTATAGTCACCCTTTTCTCCATTTTATTAATACTTTTTAACTTTCTTCTAAATCTGTTGATTTCATATTGGTTCAGGTTAAGTATTTGTTATCTTTTCTGTTTTTTCTTGTAATGTTTTTTGTACAAATATGGGAAGTTTTGATGCTTTTTTAAAATTTACTAAGTGTTTAAAAGAAAAATTAAAGGAAGATTTTTTTTTTATTCAGTGTTTTCCAGCTCAAATTTTATACACAGCTTTCTGATTACATATAAAGCTAGTTTCAAATAAATTGAAAATAATTTCTGGAAGATATATATCTGTGTTTGTAGTCCACTGAAATATTTCTAAAATCTTATCTATTTATGGCATATGGCAGTATATCAGCCTTTCACCCAGGAGGGTTTCCCTCCACCCAGGAGGACTTAATTAGACTATTTTTCCATCTTTTCTAATAAATTCACCAAAGTTAATCTTGAATCAAAATATGCACAGACAAATCATGGATTTTATTTTTTAAAAAGTAAATGGAATTCACTAACTAAATTGCCTCTCTGCTTTCACTCTTTAATCTTCTAATGTTAAAGCCTGTTTGATTCAGAATATCCCTGCAGGTGGGAATGGAAAGAAGGGCTTTATAAAAACATACGATCCTAGAGCCTTCAGGTATTAGATACTATTACGTTTAATGAGGACACTGGTACTACTCAGAGTATTTTCTCTGCAGAGTAGTAACAATATTTTCATGTTCTTAGACCGTGACATGGCTGCTGGAGTATACATGTGGAGAAGCAGTATGGTCAAATAAATTCATTTCCTGACAGAAAATATTTTTCTATATTGGAGTTTTCTCTCCGATCGTGTTTTTTTAATTATGGTGTACTGATCGTTCAGTTCTAGTTTATTTTGTAAGCATAAGATTTTCCATTTACAGAAATTCTCACTTTCGTGTTTTTTTGATAAATATGTGAATGTATCTGTGTGTATTGCTTCAACATAAAATAAAAAGAATACTCGGCCTATTGAATATGTTATAGATTTGGTAAGTAACTGTATATTAGCTACTCTGCAATATATTCCTTTTTTAAAAGTTTAGAAAAAAAAAAAGGTCTTCTTGAGTAAACCTGTTTTAAAATAAGTACTTTGTGATATTTTTAAAAAATGTGAAAGAAAGAAGCTGTTTTGTGTGTATTGAGAGTGATGATAAACTACTCCCAATCAAACGCATACTAACACTTGACGTTCTGTTCATGAGATACAGATAACTGGAGAAAAGAAAATGATCAATTCTTAGATGAAATTTGCTAAATATAATTAGTAAGTATTGTTCCAGGGATATTAGATATTAAAGGCTTAAATATTTAGGACAGTTTTAAAAAATGTATATTGATAAGCTAGATGTTTGAGAGAAAAAAAAAAGTCTGGAACAATGTGAGTTTCAATATATATCCAGGGCAATATTGGTATTTGATATAAATCAATAGATAGATATACATTGATATAGATATAAATTCTATACAAGTCCTTGTTGTTACTGTGTTCTTGTGCTCATTTTGTCATGGTGCATCTATTCTAAAGAAAATGCTTTCTCTAGCTTGCTTTATAACTAAAATACCTGTTGCAAAGCATCAAATAGATTCTGTCAGAAAGTAGCATGGCATTGGTGGTGTTAAAGATACTGAGCAAGGATAGGGCCTTCCCAAACACAGATAGATAAGAAATTACAGTTTAAGACTGTAGTTAAGATTAGTACCATGGAATATGTGCTAATATTTGAAGATTACTTTTAGTTGTTGCAGGATAGGTGTATGCAAAAGGTTAATGAAAAACATTTTTTACTTTTGATAGAGATCTTAAGGAAATAACATTGAGGAAACATAATAAGCATGGATGTTTATTGTTTAAAAAAATAACTTTGTCTATTGGAGAGAATAGCTAGTGTTTCAGTATGCAGCAATTAACAAGCCTAAATGAGCCAGAAAAGTAATCATAGTAACTCATTTTTAAGTAATAGGAAGACACAGCAAAAGTGATTTGCCCTATGTAGTTGGCTAAGAGAGTTTTGGCAAAAGGTGTAGAGTTTTACTCATTTAATAGGAAATTGGGATAATATGGCTTATGTCTTTATAATTTAAGTGTGTTACTACTCTCCCATTTTATTTCTGGGTCTTCTAAAAAAATTAGCATTTGAAATATGTAGTATGTTCTAGTCAAAAATTGTTTTTCAGGATCAACTTAGTCTTTAATTTTTCTTGTCTTTACAAAACTGTTTTTAACACAGTTTTAAAACAATTTTTAAAATGCAGATTGTGAGAACATTGTGTCTGTTTCTTACGCCATCAGAACGGAAATGTTCCAGACTCTGTAGAAATGAATCATCTTTCAAGTATGAGTCAGGACTTTTTGTTCAAGGATTACTCAAAGTAAGTCCATTAGGCAAATTTTATTATGCAATAGCTTAAAATCATTACCCAGCTTGTGTATATGTGTATGCGTATCTAATATGTGACATTTTTACATTCTTGCCTAGAGAAATTTATTGTCTTTCATTCATTGTTTCCTAGTGCTAAAGGTATCCCTTTCACTATCTGCATGTTAAAATTACAAACTGTCTTTTCTACGAGTTACATATTTCTTTTTCCTGAAAAAGAAATATATATCTGGGGTGCAATAATAATTTCCTTTTTCCTGCTTGAGGTAGCTTAGATTCTAACATGCACTGGTTTTGTATTATAGCAAAACCCAATCCTATAGTTTCCAAGCATTTTAAAAGGACTGTAACAATGAGTGCAGATATATAGAAAAGTAGTGCTCCTTGCTTTGGTAAGTCTGTCACATTAGCCTAAATATGTCAGATAAGTATAATACTGAATTCTTAATGGAATCAAGAAGCGGGTCATGTAATAATGAAATGAAATAAACAAATTAACTCAAGACCTGTTTTCTCATCATGACCTAAAGGGAATCATCCATTACTCTAGGACGTTTTACTGGGCTTACTGTCACCAGTTTTGTCAAGTGAAATATGTCTAAACAAATGTCATTTAAACTGTAGGAATGATGTTTTAATGTTGTTTGATTTCACTATAGCTTTGTTTTTTCAAAAGAGTGACTATTTTTTTTCACGATAACAGGATGCAACAGGAAGCTTTGTGTTGCCCTTCCGTCAAGTAATGTATGCTCCATATCCCACTACACATATAGATGTAGATGTCAATACAGTGAAGCAGATGCCACCTTGTCATGAACACATCTATAACCAACGACGATACATGAGATCTGAGTTGTCAGCATTTTGGAGAGCTAATTCAGATGAAGAGATGTCTCAGGATCCTATTATCCACACAGATGAGAGTTTCACACCTGATTTGTATGTGCTGTCACGGCTCTCAAAGTTATTTGTTATGGGTTGAGAGAATATCAGTATAAAGCTTTTCAATAAAGTACAGGATTGGGGCTTGCTGTTGCACGAAACTACTTCAACTGTGGTACTTGGTCTTCATCTTTTGGACTTTCCTGGTTCTGTCAGTAGTCTTGCTGCATTAAATGTTACTGAAATTCATTTTCAGTGACGCTTCAAACAGTGTTTTGTTCATTTTGTTGCCTCATTTTAAAAGGAATATATTAGGACAAAGTGTATTTGACAAGGCCTGATGGCTTTTCTGTTTTTGGTTCATTTTGCATGGCAAAAAAATAAGGCATAGAGGTTTTTTGTTACCCTTAAAAATAGCAGGATTATCGTTCACTACAATGGAGTTCACTTAATTTCTGCCAGACCATAAATGGTAATGCCGTTCATGTACAGAAATGTGTAGTGTCTCTTCATGGCATTGCCTTACATGTTTTTTTTTGCTTTCGTTGCAAACGAAATACGTTAGTAAAAGCCTTCCTGGATCAGGTAAATGGTTTCATTTTCAAAAAGAAGAAGAGCTTAACATCAGTACTTTGGGCTCTAGCAATAAATAATTCAATGCAAATAGTTTTTTTTCTTGTCAGGTAGCTCCGTTTTACATTCCTACTGCTATTCCTTTCTGTACTGCTAGAGAGAAACTTCTAACAATGGTCATTTAAAATGTCTGGTTACTAGCACAGATATCTTTGAAAATATTTCAACTTAATTTGAAAATTGGGATAATGGTGACTTACTAGTCTTAGTTTTATTATCTATGAAAAACAGCGCACATTTTTCTATTACTATGCAACAATGTCTGGAATTTCAGCATTAGAAAAGATACCTGAGATTCACTTCAGATAATTTTTAAAAGGAAAATACAACTCAAATATCAATTGAAATGTGAAACAGCTTAACATACTATCTTTGAACAGTTAGAGCACTAAGAATGTGTATGTATGAATCCAATGTTAGTATGTTTGTTTTGCATATTAGGAACCTGTTTGTCACATTTGCACACTATTTCTTTATATTCCATAGTTTGATTTCTGTATACAGCTAATTTTCTGGTGTAATTTTTAACAGATCTTTCACCTGAAACCAGGCTTATCTCTGAGGAGTACTTTTCTTGCACAATTTCTGCTAGTCCTTCACAGAAAAGCCTTAACTTTAATAAAATACATAGAGGCTGACACGTAAGTGAATAAGTAATAGAAAATAGACTGTAGGAAATTATGTTCTTTTTGATGTAATCCAGCTTCAAAAATTCTTCTCATCTTTCTTGCAGGCAAAAAGGAAAAAGGCCTTTTAAGTCTCTTTGGAGTTTAAAGATAGACCTTGACCTAACAGCAGAGGGCGATCTTAACATAATAATGGCTTGAGCTGAGAAGATTAAACCAGGTCTACATTTCTTCATCTTTGGGAGACCATTCTACATTAGTGTACAAGAACGTGATATGCTGATGACATTTTAAAATTACCCATTGTTCATGTGTAATATTGCAGTCTTGCATGCTGGTAAAAGAAATCAATGTGAATACCACATTTCAGACAATCACTGATTTATAATGAAGCAATAGTAATAAAGGAAATCTGCAAGAAGCAGGAAGAAGTGCTATCAGACGGAATATCAACTGAAATAGAAGAGCATGCTTTGACTGTTAACAAGCAAGTGTTAACAAGCAATTGTTGATTGTTAACAACATAAATTGCAGCACTGCACAATGGAACTGTGACCTTATTTAAGATGTTATGTTCACTGCCAACCAGGATATTCTGCCACAGATCGTTGGTCTACCATTAAATATTCAGTAATGTAGCATAATTGAGATCTTTCAAAGCACAGAAAATTTGTTTTTCTCAGCTTCTGTTGTCAGTCTTTGGCTATTAACTGCTATTGTTTTATCCACTGTCAGTTTGTATGCAGGCCAGGTCAAAACCTTAAAATCTTCCCGCAGAGCACCAGAGTGATATTCTAAGTATTCTATTTGTATACCGTAAAATTTTTCATTACTATGTTTTTTTGTTTGTTTTTGTTTTTTGACACTTTGGCTCATGGTTAATGTATGCTGTATTGAAACGGGTGACACATCTGTGTTTGATGACGGTGTATTTCTCTTTTTTTTGGATGAAGGCAGGAATATGTGTCATGTTTTAGAGTAACCTTATAACTAGTTGTTCATTGTAAAAGAACTGCTCTTGTAGTTTGAAAAGCTGCTATTGCTTGTTTGATGAACTTATTCACAGCAGTCCTTGGAGGACAGTTTCCTCTTTTCAAGGTAGTCTTTACTATCTCTTCCGTGAAATGAGATATAAAATCAATAATTCAGATTCATGATGTTTTTTTAAATGGAATACTGTCAGTTCCTAACACATTCAGAATTCTTTACTTTTCACAGAAAGATTTATTGTTAAATATTGAGAGCTCCTGCAGGAAGGCAGTTGTGTCTCAGTTATGTGCTGTTTTTATGAATAAAAATGTTCAACCTCAGTAAGTAGCTGCATCTTGTCCAGCCTTTTTTACTTCTTTTTTATTATTTTTGGACAACAGACTTCACCAATTTTTCAGGAGAACTTGTCAGAGTTATGCTGACATAAGTTGCTTGTGCTTAGATTCTGTTTGTCTTGCTAGCATTTTCTTTTCCTTCTGCACTTTAGTCGGTTTATAATTAAACTACAAGTCTGATTCATAACCTTTAACTCTCTAGGCTCACAATTGTGGGAGAAATTATAATGAACAGTTTTGAACCTTACATAGAAATAGTGTTAAAGTCTAAATAGATGTAAATGTGGTGCTGGAATTAATCACTGTAGCTTGATAGCCGTTGGAAACGTAACATTAACACTATTAACAGTAAAGCTCTAATTTATTGAATATGCTCTCACTTACTTGACTCCACAACCTCTCTGAGCAGCCTGTTCCAGTGGTCTGTCACACTCACTTTCAAGAAGTGTTAAGAAGCACCCTCACTGCTCCTTATCTGCACCTTTTTTGGGGGGGGGCATGCTTACAGTACAACTGTACACAACTTGGTGTGTCCCTTCAGTGGTCACATTGCTCAGACACATATATAACATATTTATATATTGTTTCTGGATATGGTATCACAGTGGTGCAAAATACTTATATACTCCTATTGGTTAAATATGCTTCAGTAGGCACTTAGATAAAGGTTCAAGGCAAGGTAATATTATACCTGACGGTGATGATTTTGATTGTGGCACTCTTGATTTCTACATGTTACAAGCCTCCGTTTTTGTTATAGTTAGCTAAATCGTATAAGTTTGCAGTCATACATATTGTTCTATTTAGGCATAAGGAAAGCTAATTCGGTTTTACACTCTTTCCTATTTCTTTGTAATATAGCATGTATTAAGGGCAGTGGTCCTGAAACAGTACCTCCAAAACCAGGGTTTCTTTTGTACTTTGTAGCCAAATCATGGTTTGCTTTGTATGAAAAAGGTATCTTATGGAAATATGAGGAGAGCAAGAAAGGCAGGTTGGTTATAAGTTTGACATTCTCGTATGTTCAGCCCTTGGTTTTGAGTGGAAGACTTAAAGAAGACAAACACACGGAAAAGGACACAAATACATGCAAAAGAGTGCAAGATTTGTTTTATGCAAATTCAGATTAGTTTATGCAATTGGTTTTCTGCCACATTGACAATCCCCAAATCAGTTACGATGACAAAAGGAAAAAAAGATGATATTCAGTGTTTTTAAAAACTTCATAGGATTTAGTACAACTCAGTCATCCTTAGATATACTTGAGAATTTTACCTGGAGAAATGGCCATCTGAGATCACTCCATTATACAGTTGCATTATCTGTGTGCTTAATATAGGCAAGATTGTACATGCTTGATTTATTTATCTATCTATTTATTTATCTGTATTTTCTCCAAGAGCATGGCACTGAATATTCATAGCATTCAGTACCATTCCTCTACTACATGTGGATTTTTAATATGACCATATATATAACTATGAAAAACAAGTCCTTAATTTTTTTATTTTTCTGAAAAGATAGGAGTTTAAAGTACTGAGCAGATGTACACTGGAGACTTCCCATCATGTAATCTGTGCTTCATTGTTCAAATGACTTGAAATTACTTTAGATTTATAAAAAATTGCTTACTGGTTGAATTTCAGTTGAAAGAACTTAACATGTTAAGCTCTTCTGAGTATGTAATAAGGGAAAAACACTCCGAATTAGTAACACGTGAAATTAAACAACTTCAAATGAACATATAATTGGATTTTTTTTTCCATCTTAACAGATAAAAATGCCTGGGTACTTTTCAGACTGATTCAACTAGGAAATATAGCAACATGATGGAGACAAATAACCAGCTAATCAGTAAAAATATCAAAAAATATATATATTTTGTTTCAAAGGTACTTTAGACCTGACTGGAGATATATAGAGAGAGAATACAGAAGCTCTTAATTTTATGCTGTCTCTCAAGTATGATAATTGGAAGATATTCGGTATGAAGTTCCCTAGATAAAATGGTAGTAAAAGAAAACAAAATTCTCACTGGCATGTCAGCAACCAAAAGTAGAACAGATTCCCCAAAACGGCACTAAAGGCCACATGGTTGAAGTGCAGTAGTTAAGTGCCCAAGCTGCATTGAAAGTCTCTGTTCTAAATGTTGTCATAGCTCACATAGCTCACAACTCTTCCTCTTCTCACTCTAGGAAGAAAAATATCTATGTGACAATTCTGTAGTAATTGCAGATGGGTAAGATAGCAAAACCCACATAAATCAAAGGTTTTAATAAACAGAGATTTCATGTCATAAAATAATAATTCTTGAAAAAAAAAGTTATATATCCGTTTGAAGGACAAGATGAAGCCAAAAGACACAGCATTGCCTGACAGACAAAATACTCACCATCAGCAAAGAAATGCATAAAATCCTCTCGACACTTTCAATTGCAAATCTCTAGAAAGAACAGGAAATAACTTGGGTGGGGAAAGAAAGCATTTAAGAGAGGAAAAGTGGTGTGTAGAAAGCCAAGATCACCGTCATCAGAATGCTCTTACATTCAGTTGACAGAACAATCAAGTCAGAGAGCTGGTTGATCTGTCTTTAAAAGATCAGGATTCTTCTTTCACTCTCTTTTTGCAAAAGTTCAAGTGAATTCCATTTTTCTTGTTTGAACAGAAATACATTTCTTCAGTATTTTGTAAACTTTATTTCTTAACTGCAAGCAGATGCAGGCTGTGAATTAGAAACTTGTTCAAATATTTATTTTCTAACTTCATTGACCTTTCTCTTTCTGTGCCTATCTCTAAATCCCAATCAACCGGTTGCAAACAAAAAAACACCAACCCAATATTTGTTTCTGTTTTTTTTTTTTTTTTCATCCTACCAGGCACATAGTAGCTGTAGTATTTTTCCAGAAATCTGATTAAAAGCATAATTTGTATTAATTTGTGAAATTGATGCTTACAATAAAAACAATATGGACTATAGAATGGTGACCCCACTGAAAGGAGGAATTTTGCCACGATAAAATTGTAGTACGATCAAACTAATATTCAGGACTCAGGTGAGGTTTCTGAGTTAGAAAAAAGAAATAACCAAAATAGCAAGTGAATATGTAAGGTAGGCATAAATTCTTGAAAATGCAGTTTTGAAATTACCTCAGAATCATAGAATGCTTAAGGTTGGAACGGACCTCTAGAGGTCATCTAGTCCAACCCCCCTGCACACGCAGGATCACCTAGAGCACATGGCACAGGACTGTGTCCAAGTGAGTTTGGAAATTCTCCAGAGAAGGAGACTCCACAACCTCTCTGGGCAGCCTGTGCCAGTGCTCTGTCACGCTCACTGTTAAAAATTTTTTCCTTAATTTCCTGTGGAACTTTTGGTGTTCCAGTTTGTGGCCATCACCTCTAGTTCTGTTGGTGGCCACCACTGACAAGAGGCCAGCACCATACTCCTCCATCCCTCCCTTGAGGTACTTATAAACACTGATTAGATCCCCTCTCAGCCTTCTCTTCTCCAGGCTGAACAGGCGCAGCTCCCTCAGCCTCTCTTTATAGGGCGGATGTTCCAGGCTCCTGACCATCCTTGTAGCCCTGCGCTGGACTCTCTCCAGCAGCTCCACATCCCTCTTGTACTGGGGGGTCCAGCATGGGACACAATACTCTGGATGTGGCCTCACCAGGCCTGAGTAGAGGGGCAGGATCACCTCCCTCAACCTGCTGGAGACGCTCTTCTTAATGCACCCCAGGATCCCATTGGCCTTCTTGACCACAAGAGCACACTGCTGCCTCCTGGTCAACTTGTCCACCACGACACCCAGGTCTTTCTCTGCAGAGCTGCCCTCCAGAAGGTCCGTCCCCAACCTGTACTGGTGTCTGGGGCTTATTTCTCCCCAGGTGCAGGACTTCGCACTTGGCCTTGTTGAATTTCATGAGGTTTTTCACCGCCCAGTTGTCCAGTCTGTCCAGGTCCCTCTGGATGGCAGCGCAGCCCTCTGGGGTATCAGTTACTCCTCCCAGTTTGCTTATCATCAGCAAACTTGCTGAGGGAGCACTCCGTGCCTTCATCCAGGTCATTGATGAATAAATTGAACAGGACTGGACCGAGGACTGACCCCTGGGGGACACTGCTAGCTACAGGCCTCCAACTAGACTCTGCACCGCTGATCACCACTCTCTGGGCCCTGCCATCCAGCCAGTTCCTAACCCACCTCACTGTGCACTCATCTATCCCACGCTTCCGGAGCTTGCCCAGGAGGATGTTGTGAGGGACAGTGTCAAAAGTCTTGCTGAAGTCAAGATAGACAACATCCACCGCTCTCCCCTCATCTATCCAGCTGGTCATTCCATCATAGAAGGCTATCAGGTTAGTCAAGCAAGATTTCCCCTTGGTGAATCCATGCTGACTACTCCTGAGCACCTTCTTGTCCTCTATGCCCGGAGACAACGGCCAGTATGAGCTGTTCCATCTCTTTTCCGGGGACGGAGGTGAGGCTGACTGGCCTGTAGTTGCCTGGGTCCTCCTTCTTGCCTGTTCTGAAGACTGGCGTGACATTGGCTTTCTTCCAGTCTTCCGGCACCTCCCCCATTCTCCAGGATCTTTCAAAGATGATGGAGAGTGGCTTATCTATGACATCCGCCAGCTCCCGCAGCACTCTGGGGTGCATCCCATCAGGGCCCATGGATTTGTGGGTATCGAGGTTCCTTAGGTGCTCTCTGACCCAATCTTCCTCTACCCAGGGCAAGTCTTCCTGTCCACCAGCTTCTTCTCTTGTTCCTAGGGCCTGGGGCTCTAAAGGGCTGCCCTTGGTAAACACCGAAGCAAAGAAGGCATTCAGCCACTCTGCTTTTTCTGTGTTATTCGTAACCAGGGTGCCCATCCCATTCACCAGTGGACCCACCTTTTCCCTTGATTTTCCTTTTGCTGTTAATATAGCTGAAGAAGTTTTTCTTGTTATTTTTAATGTCACTTGCCAGATTGCCTTCCAAATGCCTTGTCGCATCTCTGCATTCTCTGACTACATTCTTGTATTTCTCCCAGGGGGCCTGTCCTTTTTTCCACATTCTGTATACCACCTTCTTCTGCTTGAGCATTGCCACAAGCTCCTTGCTCATCCACGCCGGTCTCCTGCTCCCTCTGCCTGCCTTCCTACACACAGGGATGCACTGCTGCTGGGCGTGGAGGAAGTGCTGCTTGAAAACTAACCAGCTCTCTTGGGCCCCCCTTCCTTCTAGAGCTCTAGCCCATGGGATTCTTCCAAGGAGGTCTCTGAAGAGGTTAAAGTTGGCCCTCCTGAAGTCCATGGTTGCAAGACTACTTACAGCCCTGCCTCCTCCTTGGAGGCATGGGAGGAAGTCTCCCATAACTTCCTCACAAGGAAGCTCAGGAGGTGAAGCTTAGATGAATGGACAGTGGAGAGAGGACTGGCTGGATGGCAGAGCTCAGAGGATTGTGATAAATGAGGTCAAGTTTTGTTGGAGGCTTGTGGCCAGTGGTGTCCCGCAGGGGTCAGTACTGGAACCGGTGCTCTTCAACTTGTTCATCAATGATTTGAATGAGGGCACAGAGTGCGCCCTGAGCAAGTTTCAAGATGATACAAAACTGGGTGGAGTGGCCAACACTCCAGAGGTCTGTGCTGCCATTCAGAGAGACCTGGACAGGATGGGCAGGGAGGAACGTCACGAGGTTCAACAACAATTGGGATAGCACAAGGTGTACGGACTCTGAATTGCATGTAGTATTTAGAGGTTTACAGCAATTTTGAGCCTGGTCTTGAACTGCCAAAAGCTACCAAAGTTGAAAGCACATTAACATAATCCTGCACAGGCTTGAATCAGTGAGAGAAATATGGTAATGCCAGTTTTGGAATTGACCCCCAATTTTTGAAAGCAGCAGCTGTCATCCTGACTCTGCATGGGGTTGAGTGCTCCCCACAGCCTAAGCTGTTCACTGAGCTTCTAACACTGGTCTGGGTTCTGCACAAGGCTGTAAAAATGCTAAAACAAACAAAAAAAGAGCCTGGCACAGAGGGAGAAAAAAAATGTTTGCTTAGTGCAACATATGAAATTCATGGACTTCGGAGGGGGTGAAACCAAAGATCTTTATTTAGAGTTAACCACAACTTATACAGCTTCTGACCCTGGAGCAGCCCCCACCCTGCCTGGCAGCACACAAAGCCCAGCAACCCAACCAACCGATCAATTAGATGATCACATCTCATACACATCGCGAAGGGACCCGTCTTGGTCTCTTGTCTGTTAAAACACAAGCATGAACTCTTCCTCAAGTTACTAAGTCTTTTGGACCTCTCAACTTCCACATACCTAGACCTTTTATGGTAACTTGTCTGTAAATTTTCTGACTTGGCCAAAGTGTTGAGTAACTTGTCTCTCACCTCCTATGTTACAATTTAAAAAATTAAGTACATATAAAGCTTTATCCAATCTTTCTTGGGGGCCATCTCCCTGAGCTCTCCCTTTCTGTTTAATTAACATATTTTTTAGGGTCTGGTGCACGCGCTCAGTAACTGCCTGCCCAGTAGGAGAATGAGGTATACCGAAGACATGTTAAAGGCCCCATTGTGTAGGAGTCCTGGGTTTGCATAGCAACATACGCAGGCCCATTGTCTTATCATTTTTGGAACACCCATGACTGCAAAACATCTCAACCAGTGCTTACACACATCCCAAATAAAGTACGGATTGGCTCAGTGATTTAACAAAGTCCACAAATTTCTTCCACTTCTGCTGCTTCTGCTTCCTCTGCTTATTTTTCTGCTTGTACTTCATCTCCTTCTTTTGCTTCTCTCCTGAACATTTCCCAGCCATCTGACCCTCGATCCCCTTTTGTAACCCCATTATGTGGGTCTGGGAGGGTACAAATCGGGTGCCTTCTCTGGGTCCACATGGCCTGAGTCGAACAGATCTTAGCGCAGAGGATTGGCAGCCACCCCTCCCACCCCCCCACCCCCCCATATGCTGGTGCAGACGGTCCTGCTGCACATGGCTGATTGCTTTTGTCCCCCTGAACATCCCAGGCCATTTTTAAGGTGATCCACCACCAGGTGGTCACATGTTTTACCGCGCGTGTATCGCCATCTGCCACCGCCTCCTTAAAGCACTTTCTGCGATCTTCCCACATCTATCGCTAGAGCCTGCCTTCCTTCAGGAAAGTAGGTACCTTCTCCCGAATCCACTCAAGTAACATGACTAAATCCTTCCCGGAAACCTGTGGTGCGCAGTTCTGTTCGTGTACCACGCGCTGCAGCTCGTCTACACTGCCTTTCTGCTCTTGAGACGTTCCACCTCCCATGGGTCCAGGCCGCTTGTGTAATTAGGAGATGGGTGCACACTGGAGCTCTTCCTGCTCCGTTCCCAGTTAGGCTGGCCTGTGCTACCAGGTTCAGGCTTCACCAGCCGCCTCAATGTTAGTGCTCCACGTTGGGCAACACTTGCACAATATGATGCACACAGACTTCAGTGGGGGTGAAACCAAAAACCTCTACTTATACTTAAACGCCACTTACAGAGCTTCTGACCTCAGAGCAGTCCCCACCCTGCCCGGTAGCACGCGACACCCCACCATCAAGCAACCAATCAACCAGATGATCACAGGCTGATCACGCGCGAGGCCATCCAGTGACCTTCTTGGTCATGCGCTGCCCATGTGGCTGCAGCTTCCCGCCTCTCCAGCACAGCCGACCGTCTGTGAACCAGACATTCTTTGCTACTGACCTTAGGCTGTTATGCATAGCCTCGTGTCTCTGTGCAGGGTGCTTGTGAGAGAGGATGGAAAGACTAGGAGACTCCCCTCTAATGAGGGGCACCTCTTGTCCACTCATCTTTCCTCCTTCTCCAGCTCAGCCTCGGCTCTGAGCTCCTGGATCTCTTTACCCTAACTGGAGCTCTCCAGGGAGCAAGAGGCAGCCCACAGTGACCCTTGCCCCAGGGACCAGACTCTGTAACAGTCCTGCTGTCCACAGGCTTCACAGTGGTAGGAAGGGCTCTCCACCTGCCTGTGGGCCACAGGCACTACTGCTCCTGTGGTGCAGCACATGAGGACTTGCGCAAGGTCTGTCCACACAAGTCGTACCTGCCCACAGAGCAGGATGCCCCGCCAGGCACCTATGGAGATGTAGTAGTGAGAAAGAGCAGAAATAGAAGGATGTGGTAGAAGTCGATGCATAAATGGAACCATTGCTAGTGTAACTTGAGGTCCAAAGTTCTCCTTTTTCCACTGACAAGTCTCTTCAAATGCATGTTAAAGCCAAAAGACTTTGGCTTTGGCTAGGGGCTTATGATGACCACAGCCGTGGAAGAGCAGACTGTGACCAGTGATGGGCTGTGAACCAACAGCTCCAGGAGGTGCTCCTGGAAAGGGCAGCTGAGTACTTGGAGCAGCGTCAGAGAGACTCTGGGCACAGGCTGTTTGATGCAGAAAAAAATGTTTATTGGGCTTATGGGAAGGGATTGCGTGGAGGCCGGGTTAGGGGCTGGAGACACACACACGGCTGCAGTGCTGGCTCTGGAGGCCTGTGCGGGGTGCGAGCGTCAGCGCACGCTGCTCCAGCAGCGCCGCACGTCATCGTCAGGAGGCCCGTGCAAGCCAGCTGGCCAGAAGACGGCCAGGTTGCCCTGCCGCACGCCGAAGAGGATGCGGATGAGCAGGCTGCTGCCCGAGGCGCTGTGCAGGCAGAGCTGGCAGGCATGTGCGCAGGGCAGCACGGCAAGGCGGCAGTGCTGTGAGGCGGGCAGCAGCAGCCAGGCTCTCTGCGCCACGTCCTGGAACCATTCTGCTATCTTGCGCGCGTCGAGGAAGGAGTGGGTGCAGAGGGTGCGCAGGAGGCCTGGGCTGCAGCAGGCGCCCGACAGTGACATGGTCTGGTGCAGGAGGCAGTGCACATCGCCCAGCAGGCGCTGCCGCGTGCACAAGCACCGCGCGTGCACACGCACACGGCCCTGCCACGGCGAGCGTCCCTGCCCATGGGTCGTCTCCAGGCGGAAGGCATGGCTGGGTGGTGGGCGCAGCGGCACCAGGAAGGTGTAGTGGCTGCTGGGGCGGCCTGGGTTGCTGCCAGTCACACAGATGCCTGGGCCCAGGCGCGGGAAGAAGGAGCCCAACGAGAGCGCGTGGCAGGCGGAGAGCAGCTCGTCCAGCAGTTCCTCCAGGGCCTCGGGCATGACCCAGACCGGTTGCTGGAGCTGCTGCTGCTGCAGACACCCCGCTGCCTGTCTCTGGCCCGCACACTCCTCATCCTTGCCCTCATCCTCCTTCTGCTCTTCTTCCTCTTCTTCCTGCTCTTCCTTGTCCTCCTCCTCCTTGTCTTGCTGCTGCCCTGCCCAGCTGCACGACGGACTCGATGGCTTCCCCAGCTCACGGCGCCGCTTCCTGGCCAGCCAGCCGTGGCCCACAAGCAGCACGAGGGCTCCCAGCGCCTCCCCGAGCTTCCCCCAACGGCTGCCAGCCAAGAGCCACTGCTGGGCAGCGTCACTGCCCTCCTGCCGCTGCTGCTGCCGCTGCTCGATGGGCTGCGGCTGCTCCAGCTCTTCCTGCAGCCGGGCCATGGAATGTGTGAGGTGCTGCAGGCGCCGCTGCAGCCGCTCCTGCGTGCCCGCATCCACATGGTCGCTGACCCTGAGCGGCTGCTGCACCACGGCCAGCGCCATCAGCATGAGCACCAGGCACACAGCCATGGCGCTCTCGCTGGCCAGACCGAAGTGCCGCGGTAACGGCCGCGCGTCCCGTCCCCTCGCATTCCGCCCGCCTGTGACACCCGCTGCCCCTTTGTGACTGTGCCGCGTGCTCTGTGCTGCCACGGGCGCTGCCCTGCCACCAGCCCTGGCCCAGCCCAGCAACGGCATGAGAGGGCCTGGAGCCTTCATGTCATGAAACTAAATTCAATATGAGTTTAGATCTTGCTCCGTTTATTAGCCAAAGTGCGCGTCTATTTATACCTACAAGCATCTGAGGGATTTCTAGGCTAGCTTTGGTTGGTTGCTAGGGGGGTTGCTAGGTCCCGGCCGCATAGGCTCTTCTCAGCTCTGCAAAGTTGTTTACCCGAAACGGCCAGCTACTCTTTCCCAGCTAGCTCCTCATTCCCAGCCGGCCAAGGACAACTTGCTAACACTCCCCTGCACATTATCAGCAAGGCGCAGGTGGTGCAGATCCTCAGCACAGCATTTCCCTACAATTCCCCCTTTTTTCTTTTGCACTAGTCAAGCCTTGCTGGTAAGCGAGACTATCATACGTCTAATACATGCAAAAGTACAGCTAAAGATACAAAGCATAAACAGTAAAACAACCAGTAACATCAGCCTCAATTTTACTAGTACATGCACCCATCCCCAAGTCCATGTTGGTCTGCAAACTCTTCCCAGCCAGAGAGTCCAACGTCCTGCTGAGCAGCGTCCATTGTTTATTGATCTGCTGATGGGCAGTTCAAAGACTCTCGATCATTTCAACGTCAGGGTTGTGCTTACCGCCTGGAGCCGTAAGGTGTCCTTGGTCTCCAAGCCATTCCTCTATAAGTCCTCCTTTTTTCTTTTGCAATAACCAGGCTTTATGAGTATGGGAGGGTAGCATTCGCCTTAAGCATGCAAAGGCACAGCTGAATAAGCCTAGGACAAGAAGCATAACAATCCAAAGCATCAGTCCTGTCTTAAGCAAGGATTTTAGCCACCCACCAATACCCAATAAATCAGTTAACCCATCCAGCCCAAAGAAGACCACATCTTTCTGTATCTTCTGGGTGTGTTCCATCAGCTGTTGGATTTGCTGGTGGATTGCTCTGGAATGGTCCTGCAGGTCCATGCAGCACATTCCTTCAAAGTCTTCACATCCGTGCCCATGGGCTAGCAGCAGGAAGTCGATGGCCGCTCTATTTTGTAGCACCGCGTGTTGCACCTGTGATAAATCTAGCGCAAGATTAGAGAGGACCTGACTGGTGACATTTGCTTGTTTAACCACCCAGCAGGACAGGGTGTCTAAGACTTTGTGGGCTCGCGCTGCTGCCGCCCCCAGTACGAAGAGGGATGCGAAAACTACCTCCCACTTAGACCAGAGGCAGACTTCGTCATTACAGTCCTCCGTCTGGGTTATGCTACGCGCCATTCGCCGAGTTCTTCTTTTGACACTGGTGCTGTTAGGATGGACCCAGGGCAAAGCCATACTTACTTGGCCTACCGTACATGGACCCCCCTATGGGCTTTGATGGAATTCAGACAACTTTTGCTGGACCCTCCCATAACCTGGTTCGAGGATGCCGATAGTGCACGCTCATAGGTGACTCCTGCATTTTTTCACTACGGACCTGCTGTGCATGCACCTACATGGAGGGTTCCGTGTCATCTCCAAACACACAAAGATGGTTTGATACAAACAGTATGTAGGACAACTGCTCTTTTGGGTCTGTCATTTCCTTAAATTTCATCAGGTAATTTTTTAAGGTGCGATTAGCCCGTTCTACCATGGCCTGGCCGGTGGGCGAATTTGAGATTCCCCTGACATGCTTAATGCCCCATTTTTTGCAAAGCTGACGGACAGTGTCACTGGCATATGCCGGACCATTGTCCGTCTTAATCATTTCTGGGACTCCTAACACTGCAAAGCAAGCGGTGAGATGTTTTTTCACATGGAGGGCTCTTTCCCCAGGCTGAGCAGTTGCCCATATTACATGCAAGTAAGTATCAATAGACACATGCACATACTTAAGTCGAGCAGACTCCGGAACATGTGTTACATCCATTTGCCATATCTCTAATGCCTTCAGGCCCCTGGGGTTCACAGCAATGCCCAGACCCGGCCCATTTCTGGTCCAGCCTTCTATGATAGAATGACCGGCTGGATAGACGAGGGGAGAGCAGTGGATGTCGTCTATCTCGACTTCACCAAGGCTTTTGACACCGTCCCTCACAACATCCTCCTGGGCAAGCTCCAGAAGTGTGGGATAGATGAGTGGACAGTGAGGTGGATTAGGAACTGGCTGGATGGCAGGGCCCAGAGAGTGGTGATCAGCAGTGCAGAGTCTAGTTGGAGGCCTGTAGCTAGCGGGGTCCCCCAGGGGTCAGTCCTTGGTCCAGTCCTGTTCAATTTATTCATCAGTGACCTGGATGAAGGCACAGAGTGCTCCCTCAGCAAGTTTGCTGATGACACGAAACTGGGAGGAGTAGCCGATACCCCAGGGGGCTGTGCTGCCATCCAGAGGGACCTGGACAGACTGGACAACTGGGCGGTGAAAAACCTCATGCAATTCAACAAGGCCAAGTGCAAAGTCCTGCACCTGGGGAGGAATAACCCCAGACACCAGTACAGGTTGGGGACCGACCTTCTGGAGAGCAGCTCTGCGGAGAAAGACCTGGGTGTCATGGTGGATGATAAGTTGACCATGAGGCAGCAGTGTGCCCTCGTGGCCAAGAAGGCCAATGGAATCCTGGGCTGCATTAAGAAGAGCGTCTCCAGCAGGTCGAGGGAGGTGATCCTGCCCCTCTATTCAGCCCTGGTGAGGCCACATCTGGAGTATTGTGTCCAGTTCTGGGCTCCACAGTACAAGAGGGATGTGGAGCTTCTGGAGAGAGTCCAGCACAGGGCCACAAGGATGATCAGGGGCCTGGAACATCTGCCCTATGAGGAGAGAGTGAGGGAGCTGGGCCCTGTTCAGCCAGGAGAAGAGAAGGCTGAGAGGGGATCTAATCAGTGTCTACAAATACCTCAAGGGAGGGAGTGCAGAGGACGGTGATGGTCTCTTTTCACTGGTGGCCACTGATAGGACTAGAGGAAATGGCCGGAAACTGAAACACCAAAAATTTCATAGGAACTTAAGGAAAAATTTCTTAACAGTGAGGGTGACAGAGCACTGGAACAGGCTGCCCAGAGAGGTTGTGGAGTCTCCTTCTCTGGAGATCTTCAAAACCCGCTTGGATGCAGTCCTGTGCCACATGCTCTAGGTGACCCTGCGTGTGCAGGGGGGTTGGACTAGATGATCTCTAGAGGTCCCTTCCAACCCTAAGCATTCTATGATTCTATGATTCTATGATACTTCACTGTTCTTAACATGAATGCAGCTTACGTTGCACAAACCAGAGCTACTTCAGAAAGTCTCAATTTCTCCCTGGAAGAATGAACAGCTGGGGATACAGAAATGCAAGATTTGCTTTTTGTTGAACTTAATCTGGCTTTATTTATTTCATTAACCCACTTATTTCATTAACCCATTTCAGAAATCTGCACTGCTATGGAGAGTCCCTGCTCCTTATATCCCAAGAAAACACTTCCACTCCCTCTTTTACCATGTGTAGTAGTTCTGTTGCTCTCTGACCTGACCAGAAAATGAGTTTTTATCACTGTGAAATTAGGTTTTTCCAAGACAGTGTTTCCACAGTGGTAAAAACTCATGTTGGCTGTAAACTATAAAAACTACACATGGTTCCAGAGCAGCAGGAAACCTAAGGCTCCTTCCATTCATGTGTTTCTTTGGACTTTCTCCACTTACACTGCATGCCAGGTGCACTCCAACCCTCCAGACCTTCTTTTGCTAGAAAACAGTAAAATACCTAGTGTCTGCAAGCAGCTCTGAGGAACTGAGGCCCGGAGACAGTTTTTTCTCATTGAAGCTGATTGAGCCAAGGTCTCCTCAGAAGTGGTAACAAGGGGAGGGAGATGTGAGAACCCCATTCCCAGCTGAAAATAAAATAAAAAATAAAAAGCCGGAGCGCGGGGGGGGGGGGGGGGGGGGGGCGGAGGCGGGAGGGGGGGATGCAGGTAATGGACCCAGAAACAGGAACTTGGGATGGAAACATCCCCGGTGCTGACAAGTCCTCCAGGTTGGATTCCAACTTGGAGTATGAAGAGGACGCAGATGACTAGCAGCTGGCAAAGCAGCTTTCTGAACCAAACGCAGCCAACGTGCAAATCGGCCAGAACTACTTCTCGTTTTAAAGCACCCGAGCAGCAGAACATGCACAGCCGTTTCAAGCAGCAATCCCATGAAAGCTTTCCGTGAGAGTGTTAAAGCTGCGGCAGTAGGGCAGAGGCAGTTTATTTTATTAAAAATAAGCCCTTTGGGGATAGCACGGACCAGAGCGGCTGCCCGAACACTCCTCCCCCGCACCGCGCTCTCCCACCGCCATTTTCCCCTCGGGCTGCTGCGCTCGGGTGCTTCCTGGCGGCGAGCGCGCATGCGCGGCAGGGAGGCCGGGGCCGCTCGCGGGGGCGGGGGCGGGGGCGGGGGCGGGGCACGCGCATGCGCATGCGCGCGGCGCCGCACAGGGGGCGGCCGTTGTGGCGGTTCCGCGGGTGAGTAAGGCGGGGGCCGCGTCCTGTCCCGGTGCTGCCCTTTTACGAGGTGGCGGGTTGGAGGGGGGCGGCTCAGTTTTCAGCCGGGAACGAAGGGAGGGCGCAGGGATGTGTCTGTTTCGGCTTCCCCTGAAACGGTGACGTTGCATTTTGAGCCTGTGTGCGTGGTTTTCTTCTGCCGGTGCAGCCTGTCATAGGCTATATAGGAAGGTCGCCTAGCGCATCCTAATTCTTAGATGAGGCCTAAGAAAAAAAAAAAAAAAAAGGGAGCAGGTGCTTTTCTGCCCTAGGGGGAAACAGTTGGACAGTTTTAGTTGGGACCTTAAAACACATAGATATATGTATCAAAAACAAAACAAAAAAAGGCCTCATGAAAAAAACAGATATATCAAGTAGGATCAGTATCACTTCTTCATTTTGCCCTTTTTTCCATTCTCTTCTATAGCGTGCAGCAATCAAGGTGCAGACATTTTAACAAGGAACAACGAGGTTTAATGTCTCCAAGTTTAGCCAGGATAAATGCATTTCGGTGTTTTATTTGTCTATCCTGGGTTGAGATTTTTAGAATAACTCCTGATCTAATATATCTGGGTTCTTGGTGTAATATATTTGGGTTCTGAAGCTATTGCTGTGAGCAGCATGCTGTTTTTTGTCGAGGTGGAACTTCCTGTTATCTCTTGCAACCTCATCAAAATTGAGAAGATGTAGGGTCTTTGGAAATGGCCAGGGCATGCATGTATATTACTTTAAAGTGAAGGAAATGCTTCTCATGTGTCTTTTCTTCTACACTACTTGAACGTGTTGCAGGTTCATCGTATAAGCTTTTTAGAGCTGCTAAAGAATATCCGAGTGATTGACTAAAATTTGTGAATCATGCCACTTTGTTATGTAGAGAGTATGCATGTAAACTTGCTTCTTGCATGAAGGCTAGAACGGAATCCTAAAAGTGGAAGCCAGAGCTGTGGATGTGGTGAAATCTTATTTGAAAGCAAAAAAAAAAAAAAAAAAGAGAGAAAATAATGTATGTGGTTCTTATTTATTTTTCTGCTAAAACTTTGTTTTTTAGGCAATGTAAGCATTTTAAGGATATGGTTGAGAAGAAATAGGTATGTCAGCTCTTTGCCCGCCGCCCTCACCTGCAGTTGCCAAAACAGAGATCTGTTTGAATGGAGAGTCACCTTTGTTAGCTGCCACTTTTGCTTACTGGGACAATATTCTTGGTCCCAGAGTGCGACACATTTGGGCCCCAAAGACCAAACAAGTTCTCCTCAGCGATGGTGAAAGAACTTTTCTTGCAAATCACACACTAAATGGAGAGATACTTCGGAATGCAGAAAGCGGTGCAATAGATGTGAAGTTTTTCGTTTTGGCAGAGAAAAGAGTAATCATTGTGTCATTAATCTTCGATGGAAACTGGAATGGAGACAGAAGCACCTATGGACTGTCCATTATACTTCCACAAAGTGAACTTGGCTTCTACCTGCCTCTTCACAGGGTGTGTGTGGATGGGTTAACACATATTATAAGGAAAGGAAGAATATGGATGCACAAGGTAGGTTTGCTTTTCATTGCTAAAAACAGTTGTCTTAGTTGTTTTGGGCACTAGCAAAATATGAGGCTGTGTCATACCCAGACAAAAACTCGAAGGAAAGTGATCTCTCCAGAAGTAAGAAATCCATATGTCAGCAAATTCAAAGCTGGATTTTCAGTCATGTGAATTGTTGTTACATAGGGCATTGTATGAGCATATGCCAGTTTCTAGTTAAAACAGGTGTCCTACGCATTGTCTTTCATCTCCCTGAATCTAATAAAAATTAGTACTACAAAATGTGCTAAGTAAAGTATTCGTATTCAGTAGAATTGGAAAATTACTATGTTTCAGATAATTGTTTTCACACTTTGTGTCTAAAAAAGGAAACTCTTGGAATGATTTCACGTTACTGCTATTGTATACAGTAGTCACTGTATTATTTCCCCAAAAAGATATTGGCAAGCAGTTTTTGCAAGAGAACTCACCAGAGTATTAAGCTGTGGGAGAATCAGTAAGATAAATCTGCTTTAGTCCAAATATTATTACTACTTCTGAATCCTGAAGAAGAAAACTATATTAAATTATTTTTAAAGAATTGCACCTTAGTGCATTGTGGATTTTTCATGATTAAATGGAAATTATGTCTTTCATTAAAAATACGTGATGGTCTAATAATAAAGTCAGTTGTTCTCTATACGTTAGTACTTTTGACATAAAGAAATGCTCATGCTCTTACTTAATTTCCCAGTCATTTAGGTCTCTCTTTACAGACTTTCTGTGTGGAATAGGGAAGTTCAGATAAAGCTTTGTGCATCGTTGTTAACTACAGCTTCCCTCTTTTTCAATCTACTGTAGAAATGGCCTTTCAGTTATATTGACCATGATGGAACATGTTTTCTGGTGGCATTCTCTGAAAATAGTCTTAAATTCTTCATTCTTTTTCAGATGTTCCTGAAATAGACAGTCCAGCTTGGTCAGTCAAGACAGTTAAATTCTATTTAAAAAGTTCTTGTTGGGTTTTTGAGGAAGGTCAAAAGTGTTTATAGCGTTTTTTGAAGATGAGGAGAGCAGAGAAATCAGAGCCTTAACCTTACTTGGTATTAAACATTTAGATTAAATTTTAGGCGTGAGTAGTGTGTGAAGACAGGCTGAAATACTAGTTTCCAATTTCTGACAATTTATCAAGCGTGTCTATATGAGAACAAATTATATTGAATTAAAATGTCAGAAGAACTATGCATCTGTTCTGGCATTTATAGTGTTGTGGTTATCAGTTCTCATGAGATCTGTTTAGGGATGAACAATCAGACTTTAGACAAGAAGAAACCTTCTGAACTCAGGGCTAAGACAAATGTGGAACAATATTCATACTGGTAAAGACAAGCGATTCCAAACAGGGGTACCGTATGGGGTGAGAAATCCCTTTTATTCATATAGATATCATATTTTAGTTCTTTGACAATTAATGGCAGCTCTATTTCTAAAGAGGAAAAAAAAGTGGCTTATGGTATTACAGTGGTACTAAGGTATTTACATGAAGTCTTCTTTCAAAACAAAGGATCTTCATTGTCTAGGAAGCTTCACAATAGAAGTGTCCTTAAGGAATCTACATTGTAGCCTTTCAAATCGTTAGCTGGGTGCCATTTGATGGCAATTTACTATAGATTATGCCTTATTCCCCTGTTTCAAAAGAGTTAGGCAAACTCTACCCACTTGAGATTGATGGACTTCAAGTAGTTCATGAGACCAATGGGATTAGAAATGCAGTAACTTCCTAGCATTTAGCAAAACTTATTAGTTGTTGTGGCATTATTTATTTTTGGATCTCGTAGTGATTGATCAAGTGATTTAAGCTTTTATTGTGAATAATAATTCAATATTGTTCAATTACATTTTGAATGTTGTTTGCTACTGAGCTGCTGGTGAGTGTGTTTGGAAAGCCTAGTCCAATCTCTTCTACAGTGGTGTTTTATATGCTGTGAGGTTTTGTGTCTCCTGGACTTGATTTTGAAACAGAAGGCATGTTTTGAAGTCTTGTCAGTGTCTGAAGATGTGAAAATAATCCTGTCTTTCCTCCCCTGTCCAAACCAATATTTTTCCTTATCCTAGAGATATCATTTTCTCCTGTTTCTGTGGGAGTCATCCCTGTGTATGTTAATCATTTGAAAATAAAAGTATATAAAACGGAATTCTGAACTTTAATCTTTTGATCATTTGTCATTTTCTTGGTCTGTAACAAAAGAACTACTAATCTGTTGTTACTGACATCATTCTCTCACTTTCCTGCTACTCCTGCTATGTGTAAGAGGTTTGGTGGGAAGTGGAACAGGGAGCACTGATCACTTTGAAGTGACTTCATTCCTAGCAGTGTCAACTCTGTAAAAGAAAAAGACTTGAACATCAAAGTTTGAATCTAAGAAGCATGTTTCTGAAGGGAAGAAATTTGGCCTTTGACTGTTGTGTGCATGCGTGTATAGAGAAATACCAAAGCTTTTATATTTAACTGCTTTCTTGCTCAGGAGAGGCAAGAACATTTCCAGAAGATTGCCCTGGAAGGCACGGAGAGAATGGAGGATCAGGTAAGACAGGCTGGTTGATGAATATGGCACAACATGACAAAATTAATCGACTGGATCTCGTGACTGTAGCACTTGGTGCCACTTCTCATTTCTGGGATTCAGGAAGATACTTTGGACTGGCTGATGACCTGCCATACACATGAGGCAAACTACTGAAGATAGGATGGTGGGAGCTGTGAAAAAACAAATACATTCCGTCACTTTATGTGTAAAAGGAAAGTCTATGAAGAATGTTGTATTTCAGAAGAGGGAAGTGTTTTATGTGTACTTCAGTTTCCCTAAAGGTAGTAGCTTCCACAGATATATGCTTTCTCCTGTTAAGAGTAGTTTTTCAATAGGTCATTACCTTTTCAGGTTACAGAGATGTATGGAATCTGTTGTGTTAGAATGTGCTTGTAGATCTAATGTGTGAGACTGTGAGGTTTCTGAAAGAGTAAGTAGGAAAATGTGGCTTTTGTGTGTGTGTGAAGCAAGAGAAATAAGGCACCATGTTAATAACTAGTAAGCCTGATACTGTTGCCCTGTCACTGTGAAAACATTATAGTTTGAATACAGTACTTGCATGTAATATGGTGTGAATAAATTGTATCATTGTAAATGTTTTCTGAGTAGGTTGATCAAACTGATCTGGTGAATCAGCCTAGCACCCCGGGAACGCATTTTACATGTCTGGTTAAAAAGTGAATTGCGTGTTTCCAATTTACAATTGCTGTTGAAGTTTTGTGTATTAACTCATACACCGCACTTGCAAATAATAGAAACTTAAGATGTTTTGCCTGAGTTTCTCCCTGGCAACTTCCTGTACTGCATGCTTTAACTTCAAACATGTTATTTATTCCACAGGGCCACAGTATCATTCCGATGCTGACAGGAGAAGTTATTCCTGTAATGGAACTCCTTTCGTCTATGAAATCACACAGTGTTTCAGAAGAAATAGATGTAAGTCCTTATATTTATTGCATTCTGAGTAATAAAGTGATGTTCTCATTTGAAGCTCTCAACAACAACAAAAAATAACGTTCCACTTAGTGAAGTTTTGCTCAGCACTTAGTAAAATTAGCTACCAGTGATACCATTTTTAAAAGAACGGGAGAGAGGCTGTTCACACAAAACAAAACAAGTGAAGATGTAATTGGGTTTAATGTTGATAACCGTTTCAGTGTGGTTTATCATTCTCATGAAAGAAATAGAAGTGATTTGACTTGAACTAATTTAAGGTAATCTGGAGAAGGCATTAGAAAAACCTCTTGGGTGCAATCTGACTGTCAAGTTGGAGAAACAAGTTTAATCATCAGTGACTTGTTCAGTATTCTTTGGCCAAAGACTGAGGCCTTTTTACGCTTTTGGTTTTCTGGCAATGTTAAAACTTTAGTTTAAGCAGATCCTAAAGAGAGAGTTCCTGAAGAGCAAGCACCTGTGTTCAAAACAAAAAGTAGTTATTTAAAATTGGCACATATCCTTGTGTAACCTTTGTTTATGTTTATTTGCGTTTCAGGTAAGTGATACTGTGCTAAATGACGATGGCATTGGGGATAGTTGTCATGAAGGCTTTCTCCTCAAGTATGAAATTCAGTTTTGATAGCAAAATGACATAGACTTGTGTGTGTGTATATTTATAAATATGTATGCATGTGAGTGTGTGATTAGATTTATTTGTAAGAATGGAAAAAGACATGTATTTGACTTTTATTGTATTTTTAATGTAAAACCAGAAATAATTGCACTTCAGAGAAACTATTCTGTGGGAATAGTATTTCATCGATTTTTAGATCATGTTATTTTAGAATATCACCCTTACAATTTCATTAATTTCTGTACTGCTTAACTTCAAATAATCTATAATCTGTTTATACAGTGTGACATATTCTTTCAGTACTGCACAAATTCATGTGTTAAATTTACAAATTATTGACACATAGTATTTACTTTTATAGAAAAATTGGGTTCTCTTTGTGTTTTTAATCCTTTAAGGCTATCACTCTTTATAAAATAATATGACGAATGTTGTTAGATGGATTGTTGTAAACAACTAGAGTCACTGATTCTATGATGATAAGTTACTCTTCTATCAGTTAATGGCTGCCTTGATGCTACTTCTCTTTCACAGATAAAATTTTCAAGAAGCAGAATAACTTGGCCATTTGCCTAAAGGGTCCTAACATCAAGGACCCTGCTTGAAACATATCTATTACTCTGACATGCTGCTGACAACATCCAAATAAAGAGCAGTGAGATGTGCAGTGTTGCACAGTAGTCCTCCTAAGTCAGAGTCACTGCATATGTTATAGCTGTGTATCTCTACAGTGATCAGGAGCATACTTCTGCGTTATGTGATTTTCTGTGTACCCCCTTTTCCTGCTTTTATAACTTTTTTAAAAATTACTGCTAATAGTATCAAGGTCGTACAGTTTTATGCAGCAGTTGTACAATCAGTGGCAAGATTATTGAGCAGAAGTGACATGAATGATCTGATGAACTCTGTGTCTTGAAGGATAAAGATTCAGTTAAGCTTCCTGTGCTGCTCTACTTGATAAGGTCTACTACCCTCTGAAAAACAGCATCAAGTCCTCTGGGTCTGCTCTCAATCTAATATAGTGTTGAAATGGATTTCCGTATTTTGCTGACTAAAAATTGGATCGCACAAAGTAAGAAATTCATCTGCACACCTTGAATCTATTTTAAAAATATTTGGTAAGGTAAAGAGTAGTAGGCCCACTATAAAGTCCACCTGTAGGACTTTCACCTGTAGGAGAGTCTCAGCATAGCTGTTATAATCCTAACCATTTTAGAAGTGTTTATTAGAACTGCTTAAACAGTATCCAAACAGTTGCTCAATTCTAATACTTATTCACAGATGTCGGAAAAAAGCTTTCTAATTACAAAGATAACCAGACTTTTGATACCGTGTGGTAGGTAAGAAAAGTGACGACAAAGGTGACGACAAAACATCAACAGAAGTCTGTTAAGAACAGGCTAAGAGTTGTGAGGATTAGTGCAGATAAACTTGTAGCAGCTGCCAAGCTGAGGAGTGACTAAATCAGAGCAGTGCTGCTGGCAAATCACAAGACAACACTCTCTAATTCCCAGTGTGTCACTCTATATCAAGGATCTCATACCTGTGAAGTGTTCTTGTCCATGTAGTTAACAAGAGTAGGGCAGTCCATCTACCAAGCGTCCCAAAACTGCTATCTGACACAAAGTTTTTGAAAATGAGAACTATCAAATAAATCATCTTTCAAAATTCTTTTAAATCCTTTATTATTAATGTCTTCTGCTATTTTAGGTGAATTATTTTGTAGTGGTGGTGAAGTGGTGTAGATGGTATACTACAGTTATGATACAGAGACAGTTTGGGTTAGCACCCAAGTGATATTTGGAGATTTTGTCTGCCGGTTTTTCTATCAATTGGACTAAAACTGTAAGTGTTGCTAAAATCTGAAAGTTATACTGGGGACTTAATTCTGTGGAATCATGGTGATGATTATATTTTAAAAGTATTTATAAAGGTATTAACCTGTTCTGTTTTTATTTGCAGTGCAATTAGTTCACATTTGCAGACCTGTGGTTGTTCTGTAGTTGTAGGAAGCAGTGCAGAAAAAGTGAATAAGGTAATGCACTTCTGAACAAACCAACTTGAATGGCCATTGTGAATGTGTCATTTGCCTATAGATGTACCTGAGGTTGAAGAGAGAGAGAATATCATTATGGAATTGTCTTCAGTTAATTACTCTAACAGTTATCAATTCTGCTTGAAAAGTGGCTTATAAGTTGTTTTCTGGCAACTTTAAGCAAGGCAATATATTTAATTTTATTCATATTGTTCATAAGGGAATAGTGGATGAATTGGAGATTTTAAGATCAGGTTTGTTAGCTAAATATGAATTGAACCATTCTGGTGTGACTTGCATAGCTCAGGTCAACAGGTGTTGTCCATGTACTTTAAGAAATGGATATCTGCATAATTTTACTGTGCTGGGGAATGCATACTTCTGCATCATGAACTGCTTGTGTTTCATGAAACAGATACACAACTGTAGTTATAAACACACTCCTCAGAATGTGCAGCTTATTAGGATCTTCATCTGTACCATCAGTTTCAAGATATTTGCATACCTGTGTCTGCAATCTATTTGAAATTAATTTGTAAATAACTGCAGACTTAGACCCTTAAATTAAGTTGACTCAACTTTTCAGAAGAGCCGAAGAGATGCAAAACA
The DNA here is from genome assembly GCF_059628265.1 of Tinamus guttatus. NCBI lineage: Eukaryota > Metazoa > Chordata > Aves > Tinamiformes > Tinamidae > Tinamus > Tinamus guttatus. The sequence continues at coordinate 857,544 of NW_028288812.1, read as the reverse complement.
CAAATGTAGACCCCTAAAACTGCAAGAAAAACACCATATTTCAACGTAACTGCTGTAGCATGTGTAAAACTGACCTAATGTTAGCAACTTTCCAGGGCTAGAAACAACAGGCAGCATTAGCTGCACTTCTTGGTAGAGAATAGTAAAATGTACATATACCACTATGATCCAGAACTCACCGTTGGAGGCTGTCATTTTGGAACAATAAAATTACTACCTTTTTTGATAGCCACCCTTTTCTCCATTTTATTAATACTTTTTAACTTTCTTCTAAATCTGTTGATTTCATATTGGTTCAGGTTAAGTATTTGTTATCTTTTCTGTTTTTTCTTGTAATGTTTTTTGTACAAATATGGGAAGTTTTGATGCTTTTTTTAAAATTTACTAAGTATTTAAAAGAAAAATTAAAGGACAATTTTTTTTTATTCAGTGTTTTCCAACTCAAGTTTTATACACAGCTTTCTGATTACATATAAAGCTAGTTTCAAATAAATTGAAAATAATTTCTGGAAGATATATATCTGTGTTTGTAGTCCACTGAAATATTTCTAAAATCTTATCTATTTATGGCATATGGCAGTATATCAGCCTTTCACCCAGGAGGGTTTCCCTCCACCCAGGAGGACTTAATTAGACTATTTTTCCATCTTTTCTAATAAATTCACCAAAGTTAATCTTGAATCAAAATATGCACAGACAAATCATGGATTTTATTTTTTAAAAAGTAAATGGAATTCACTAACTAAATTGCCTCTCTGCTTTCACTCTTTAATCTTCTAATGTTAAAGCCTGTTTGATTCAGAATATCCCTGCAGGTGGGAATGGAAAGAAGGGCTTTATAAAAACATACGATCCTAGAGCCTTCAGGTATTAGATACTATTACGTTTAATGAGGACACTGGTACTACTCAGAGTATTTTCTCTGCAGAGTAGTAACAATATTTTCATGTTCTTAGACCGTGACATGGCTGCTGGAGTATACATGTGGAGAAGCAGTATGGTCAAATAAATTCATTTCCTGACAGAAAATATTTTTCTATATTGGAGTTTTCTCTCCGATCATGTTTTTTTAATTATGGTGTACTGATCGTTCAGTTCTAGTTTATTTTGTAAGCATAAGACTTTCCATTTACAGAAATTCTTACTTTCGTGTTTTTTTGATAAATATGTGAATGTATCTGTGTGTATTGCTTCAACTCAAATATCAATTGAAATGTGAAACAGCTTAACATACTATCTTTGAACGGTTAGAGCAGTAAGAATGTGTATGTATGAATCCAATGTTAGTATGTTTGTTTTGCATATTAGGAACCTGTTTGTCACATTTGCACACTATTTCTTTATATTCCATAGTTTGATTTCTGTATACAGCTAATTTTCTGGTGTAATTTTTAACAGATCTTTCACCTGAAACCAGGCTTATCTCTGAGGAGTACTTTTCTTGCACAATTTCTGCTAGTCCTTCACAGAAAAGCCTTAACTTTAATAAAATACATAGAGGCTGACACGTAAGTGAATAAGTAATAGAAAATAGACTGTAGGAAATTATGTTCTTTTTGATGTAATCCAGCTTCAAAAATTCTTCTCATCTTTCTTGCAGGCAAAAAGGAAAAAGGCCTTTTAAGTCTCTTTGGAGTTTAAAGATAGACCTTGACCTAACAGCAGAGGGCGATCTTAACATAATAATGGCTTGAGCTGAGAAGATTAAACCAGGTCTACATTTCTTCATCTTTGGGAGACCATTCTACATTAGTGTACAAGAACGTGATATGCTGATGACATTTTAAAATTACCCATTGTTCATGTGTAATATTGCAGTCTTGCATGCTGGTAAAAGAAATCAATGTGAATACCACATTTCAGACAATCACTGATTTATAATGAAGCAATAGTAATAAAGGAAATCTGCAAGAAGCAGGAAGAAGTGCTATCAGACGGAATATCAACTGAAATAGAAGAGCATGCTTTGACTGTTAACAAGCAAGTGTTAACAAGCAATTGTTGATTGTTAACAACATAAATTGCAGCACTGCACAATGGAACTGTGACCTTATTTAAGATGTTATGTTCACTGCCAACCAGGATATTCTGCCACAGATCGTTGGTCTACCATTAAATATTCAGTAATCTAGCATAATTGAGATCTTTCAAAGCACAGAAGATTTGTTTTTCTCAGCTTCTGTTGTCAGTCTTTGGCTATTAACTGCTATTGTTTTATCCACTGTCAGTTTGTATGCAGGCCAGGTCAAAACCTTAAAATCTTCCCGCAGAGCACCAAAGTGATATTCTAAGTATTCTATTTGTATGCCGTAAACCTTTTCATTACTATGTTTTTTTGTTTGTTTTGTTTTTTGACACTTTGGCTCATGGTTAATGTATGCTGTATTGAAACGGGTGACACATCTGTGTTTGATGACGGTGTATTTCTCTTTTTTTTGGATGAAGGCAGCAATATGTGTCATGTTTTAGAGTAACCTTATAACTAGTTGTTCATTGTAAAAGAACTGCTCTTGTAGTTTGAAAAGCTGCTATTGCTTGTTTGATGAACTTATTCACAGCAGTCCTTGGAGGACAGTTTCCTCTTTTCAAGGTAGTCTTTACTATCTCTTCCGTGAAATGAGATATAAAATCAATAATTCAGATTCATGATGTTTTTTTAAATGGAATACTGTCAGTTCCTAACACATTCAGAATTCTTTACTTTTCACAGAAAGATTTATTGTTAAATATTGAGAGCTCCTGCAGGAAGGCAGTTGTGTCTCAGTTATGTGCTGTTTTTATGAATAAAAATGTTCAACCTCAGTAAGTAGCTGCATCTTGTCCAGCCTTTTTTACTTCTTTTTTATTATTTTTGGACAACAGACTTCACCAATTTTTCAGGAGAACTTGTCAGAGTTATGCTGACATAAGTTGCTTGTGCTTAGATTCTGTTTGTCTTGCTAGCATTTTCTTTTCCTTCTGCACTTTAGTCGGTTTATAATTAAACTACAAGTCTGATTCATAACCTTTAACTCTCTAGGCTCACAATTGTGGGAGAAATTATAATGAACAGTTTTGAACCTTACATAGAAATAGTGTTAAAGTCTAAATAGATGTAAATGTGGTGCTGGAATTAATCACTGTAGCTTGATAGCCGTTGGAAACGTAACATTAACACTATTAACAGTAAAGCTCTAATTTATTGAATATGCTCTCACTTACTTGACTCCACAACCTCTCTGAGCAGCCTGTTCCAGTGGTCTGTCACACTCACTTTCAAGAAGTGTTAAGAAGCACCCTCACTGCTCCTTATCTGCACCTTTTTTTGGGGGGGGCATGCTTACAGTACAACTGTACACAACTTTGTGTGTCCCTTCAGTGGTCACATTGCTCAGACACATATATAACATATTTATATATTGTTTCTGGATATGGTATCACAGTGGTGCAAAATACTTATATACTCCTATTGGTTAAATATGCTTCAGTAGGCACTTAGATAAAGGTTCAAGGCAAGGTAATATTATACCTGACGGTGATGATTTTGATTATGGCACTCTTGATTTCTACATGTTACAAGCCTCCGTTTTTGTTATAGTTAGCTAAATCGTATAAGTTTGCAGTCATACATATTGTTCTATTTAGGCATAAGGAAAGCTAATTCGGTTTTACACTCTTTCCTATTTCTTTGTAATATAGCATGTATTAAGGGCAGTGGTCCTGAAACAGTACCTCCAAAACCAGGGTTTCTTTTGTACTTTGTAGCCAAATCATGGTTTGCTTTGTATGAAAAAGGTATCTTATGGAAATATGAGGAGAGCAAGAAAGGCAGGTTGGTTATAAGTTTGACATTCTCGTATGTTCAGCCCTTGGTTTTGAGTGGAAGACTTAAAGAAGACAAACACACGGAAAAGGACACAAATACATGCAAAAGAGTGCAAGATTTGTTTTATGCAAATTCAGATTAGTTTATGCAATTGGTTTTCTGCCACATTGACAATCCCCAAATCAGTTACGATGACAAAAGGAAAAAAAGATGATATTCAGTGTTTTTAAAAACTTCATAGGATTTAGTACAACTCAGTCATCCTTAGATATACTTGAGAATTTTACCTGGAGAAATGGCCATCTGAGATCACTCCATTATACAGTTGCATTATCTGTGTGCTTAATATAGGCAAGATTGTACATGCTTGATTTATTTATCTATCTATTTATTTATCTGTATTTTCTCCAAGAGCATGGCACTGAATATTCATAGCATTCAGTACCATTCCTCTACTACATGTGGATTTTTAATATGACCATATATATAACTATGAAAAACAAGTCCTTAATTTTTTTATTTTTCTGAAAAGATAGGAGTTTAAAGTACTGAGCAGATGTACACTGGAGACTTCCCATCATGTAATCTGTGCTTCATTGTTCAAATGACTTGAAATTACTTTAGATTTATAAAAAATTGCTTACTGGTTGAATTTCAGTTGAAAGAACTTAACATGTTAAGCTCTTCTGAGTATGTAATAAGGGAAAAACACTCCGAATTAGTAACACGTGAAATTAAACAACTTCAAATGAACATATAATTGGATTTTTTTTTCCATCTTAACAGATAAAAATGCCTGGGTACTTTTCAGACTGATTCAACTAGGAAATATAGCAACATGATGGAGACAAATAACCAGCTAATCAGTAAAAATATCAAAAAATATATATATTTTGTTTCAAAGGTACTTTAGACCTGACTGGAGATATATAGAGAGAGAATACAGAAGCTCTTAATTTTATGCTGTCTCTCAAGTATGATAATTGGAAGATATTCGGTATGAAGTTCCCTAGATAAAATGGTAGTAAAAGAAAACAAAATTCTCACTGGCATGTCAGCAACCAAAAGTAGAACAGATTCCCCAAAACGGCACTAAAGGCCACATGGTTGAAGTGCAGTAGTGCAGTGCCCAAGCTGCATTGAAAGTCTCTGTTCTAAATGTTGTCATAGCTCACATAGCTCACAACTCTTCCTCTTCTCACTCTAGGAAGAAAAATATCTATGTGACAATTCTGTAGTAATTGCAGATGGGTAAGATAGCAAAACCCACATAAATCAAAGGTTTTAATAAACAGAGATTTCATGTCATAAAATAATAATTCTTGAAAAAAAAAGTTATATATCCGTTTGAAGGACAAGATGAAGCCAAAAGACACAGCATTGCCTGACAGACAAAATACTCACCATCAGCAAAGAAATGCATAAAATCCTCTCGACACTTTCAATTGCAAATCTCTAGAAAGAACAGGAAATAACTTGGGTGGGGAAAGAAAGCATTTAAGAGAGGAAAAGTGGTGTGTAGAAAGCCAAGATCACCGTCATCAGAATGCTCTTACATTCAGTTGACAGAACAATCAAGTCAGAGAGCTGGTTAATCTGTCTTTAAAAGATCAGGATTCTTCTTTCACTCTCTTTTTGCAAAAGTTCAAGTGAATTCCATTTTTCTTGTTTAAACAGAAATACATTTCTTCAGTATTTTGTAAACTTTATTTCTTAACTGCAAGCAGATGCAGGCTGTGAATTAGAAACTTGTTCAAATATTTATTTTCTAACTTCATTGACCTTTCTCTTTCTGTGCCTATCTCTAAATCCCAATCAACCGGTTGCAAACAAAAAAACACCAACCCAATATTTGTTTCTGTTTTTTTTTTTTTTTTTTTTTTTATCCTACCAGGCACATAGTAGCTGTAGTATTTTTCCAGAAATCTGATTAAAAGCATAATTTGTATTAATTTGTGAAATTGATGCTTACAATAAAAACAATATGGACTATAGAATGGTGACCCCACTGAAAGGAGGAATTTTGCCACGATAAAATTGTAGTACGATCAAACTAATATTCAGGACTCAGGTGAGGTTTCTGAGTTAGAAAAAAGAAATAACCAAAATAGCAAGTGAATATGTAAGGTAGGCATAAATTCTTGAAAATGCAGTTTTGAAATTACCTCAGAATCATAGAATGCTTAAGGTTGGAACGGACCTCTAGAGGTCATCTAGTCCAACCCCCCTGCACACGCAGGATCACCTAGAGCACATGGCACAGGACTGTGTCCAAGTGAGTTTGGAAATTCTCCAGAGAAGGAGACTCCACAACCTCTCTGGGCAGCCTGTGCCAGTGCTCTGTCACGCTCACTGTTAAAAATTTTTTCCTTAATTTCCTGTGGAACTTTTGGTGTTCCAGTTTGTGGCCATCACCTCTAGTTCTGTTGGTGGCCACCACTGACAAGAGGCCAGCACCATACTCCTCCATCCCTCCCTTGAGGTACTTATAAACACTGATTAGATCCCCTCTCAGCCTTCTCTTCTCCAGGCTGAACAGGCGCAGCTCCCTCAGCCTCTCTTTATAGGGCGGATGTTCCAGGCTCCTGACCATCCTTGTAGCCCTGCGCTGGACTCTCTCCAGCAGCTCCACATCCCTCTTGTACTGGGGGGTCCAGCATGGGACACAATACTCTGGATGTGGCCTCACCAGGCCTGAGTAGAGGGGCAGGATCACCTCCCTCAACCTGCTGGAGACGCTCTTCTTAATGCACCCCAGGATCCCATTGGCCTTCTTGACCACAAGAGCACACTGCTGCCTCCTGGTCAACTTGTCCACCACGACACCCAGGTCTTTCTCTGCAGAGCTGCCCTCCAGAAGGTCCGTCCCCAACCTGTACTGGTGTCTGGGGCTTATTTCTCCCCAGGTGCAGGACTTCGCACTTGGCCTTGTTGAATTTCATGAGGTTTTTCACCGCCCAGTTGTCCAGTCTGTCCAGGTCCCTCTGGATGGCAGCGCAGCCCTCTGGGGTATCAGTTACTCCTCCCAGTTTGCTTATCATCAGCAAACTTGCTGAGGGAGCACTCTGTGCCTTCATCCAGGTCATTGATGAATAAATTGAACAGGACTGGACCGAGGACTGACCCCTGGGGGACACTGCTAGCTACAGGCCTCCAACTAGACTCTGCACCGCTGATCACCACTCTCTGGGCCCTGCCATCCAGCCAGTTCCTAACCCACCTCACTGTGCACTCATCTATCCCACGCTTCCGGAGCTTGCCCAGGAGGATGTTGTGAGGGACAGTGTCAAAAGTCTTGCTGAAGTCAAGATAGACAACATCCACCGCTCTCCCCTCATCTATCCAGCTGGTCATTCCATCATAGAAGGCTATCAGGTTAGTCAAGCAAGATTTCCCCTTGGTGAATCCATGCTGACTACTCCTGAGCACCTTCTTGTCCTCTATGCCCGGAGACAACGGCCAGTATGAGCTGTTCCATCTCTTTTCCGGGGACGGAGGTGAGTCTGACTGGCCTGTAGTTGCCTGGGTCCTCCTTCTTGCCTGTTCTGAAGACTGGCGTGACATTGGCTTTCTTCCAGTCCTCCGGCACCTCCCCCATTCTCCAGGATCTTTCAAAGATGATGGAGAGTGGCTTATCTATGACATCCGCCAGCTCCCGCAGCACTCTGGGGTGCATCCCATCAGGGCCCATGGATTTGTGGGTATCGAGGTTCCTTAGGTGCTCTCTGACCCAATCTTCCTCTACCCAGGGCAAGTCTTCCTGTCCACCAGCTTCTTCTCTTGTTCCTAGGGCCTGGGGCTCTAAAGGGCTGCCCTTGGTAAACACCGAAGCAAAGAAGGCATTCAGCCACTCTGCTTTTTCTGTGTTATTCGTAACCAGGGTGCCCATCCCATTCACCAGTGGACCCACCTTTTCCCTTGATTTTCCTTTTGCTGTTAATATAGCTGAAGAAGTTTTTCTTGTTATTTTTAATGTCACTTGCCAGATTGCCTTCCAAATGCCTTGTCGCATCTCTGCATTCCCTGACTACGTTCTTGTATTTCTCCCAGGGGGCCTGTCCTTTTTTCCACATTCTGTATACCACCTTCTTCTGCTTGAGCATTGCCACAAGCTCCTTGCTCATCCACGCCGGTCTCCTGCTCCCTCTGCCTGCCTTCCTACACACAGGGATGCACTGCTGCTGGGCGTGGAGGAAGTGCTGCTTGAAAACTAACCAGCTCTCTTGGGCCCCCCTTCCTTCTAGAGCTCTAGCCCATGGGATTCTTCCAAGGAGGTCTCTGAAGAGGTTAAAGTTGGCCCTCCTGAAGTCCATGGTTGCAAGACCACTTACAGCCCTGCCTCCTCCTTGGAGGCATGGGAGGAAGTCTCCCATAACTTCCTCACAAGGAAGCTCAGGAGGTGAAGCTTAGATGAATGGACAGTGGAGAGAGGACTGGCTGGATGGCAGAGCTCAGAGGATTGTGATAAATGAGGTCAAGTTTTGTTGGAGGCTTGTGGCCAGTGGTGTCCCGCAGGGGTCAGTACTGGAACCGGTGCTCTTCAACTTGTTCATCAATGATTTGAATGAGGGCACAGAGTGCGCCCTGAGCAAGTTTCAAGATGATACAAAACTGGGTGGAGTGGCCAACACTCCAGAGGTCTGTGCTGCCATTCAGAGAGACCTGGACAGGATGGGCAGGGAGGAACGTCACGAGGTTCAACAACAATTGGGATAGCACAAGGTGTACGGACTCTGAATTGCATGTAGTATTTAGAGGTTTACAGCAATTTTGAGCCTGGTCTTGAACTGCCAAAAGCTACCAAAGTTGAAAGCACATTAACATAATCCTGCACAGGCTTGAATCAGTGAGAGAAATATGGTAATGCCAGTTTTGGAATTGACCCCCAATTTTTGAAAGCAGCAGCTGTCATCCTGACTCTCCATGGGGTTGAGTGCTCCCCACAGCCTAAGCTGTTCACTGAGCTTCTAACACTGGTCTGGGTTCTGCACAAGGCTGTAAAAATGCTAAAACAAACAAAAAAAGAGCCTGGCACAGAGGGAGAAAAAAAATGTTTGCTTAGTGCAACATATGAAATTCATGGACTTCGGAGGGGGTGAAACCAAAGATCTTTATTTGGAGTTAACCACAACTTACACAGCTTCTGACCCTGGAGCAGCCCCCACCCTGCCTGGCAGCACACAAAGCCAAGCAACCCAACCAACCGATCAATTAGATGATCACATCTCATACACATCGCGAAGGGACCCATCTTGGTCTCTTGTCTGTTAAAACACAAGCATGAACTCTTCCTCAAGTTACTAAGTCTTTTGGACCTCTCAACTTCCACATACCTAGACCTTTTATGGTAACTTGTCTGTAAATTTTCTGACTTGGCCAAAGTGTTGAGTAACTTGTCTCTCACCTCCTATGTTACAATTTAAAAAATTAAGTACATATAAAGCTTTATCCAATCTTTCTTGGGGGCCATCTCCCTGAGCTCTCCCTTTCTGTTTAATTAACATATTTTTTAGGGTCTGGTGCACGCGCTCAGTAACTGCCTGCCCAGTAGGAGAATGAGGTATACCGAAGACATGTTAAAGGCCCCATTGTGTAGGAGTCCTGGGTTTGCATAGCAACATACGCAGGCCCATTGTCTTATCATTTTTGGAACACCCATGACTGCAAAACATCTCAACCAGTGCTTACACACATCCCAAATAAAGTACGGATTGGCTCAGTGATTTAACAAAGTCCACAAATTTCTTCCACTTCTGCTGCTTCTGCTTCCTCTGCTTATTTTTCTGCTTGTACTTCATCTCCTTCTTTTGCTTCTCTCCTGAACATTTCCCAGCCATCTGACCCTCGATCCCCTTTTGTAACCCCATTATGTGGGTCTGGGAGGGTACAAATCGGGTGCCTTCTCTGGGTCCACATGGCCTGAGTCGAACAGATCTTAGCGCAGAGGATTGGCAGCCACCCCTCCCACCCCCCCACCCCCCCATATGCTGGTGCAGACGGTCCTGCTGCACATGGCTGATTGCTTTTGTCCCCCTGAACATCCCAGGCCATTTTTAAGGTGATCCACCACCAGGTGGGCACATGTTTTACCGCGCGTGTATCGCCATCTGCCACCGCCTCCTTAAAGCACTTTCTGAGATCTTCCCACATCTATCGCTAGAGCCTGCCTTCCTTCAGGAAAGTAGGTACCTTCTCCCGAATCCACTCAAGTAACATGACTAAATCCTTCCCGGAAACCTGTGGTGCGCAGTTCTGTTCGTGTACCACGCGCTGCAGCTCGTCTACACTGCCTTTCTGCTCTTGAGACGTTCCACCTCCCATGGGTCCAGGCCGCTTGTGTAATTAGGAGATGGGTGCACACTGGAGCTCTTCCTGCTCCGTTCCCAGTTAGGCTGGCCTGTGCTACCAGGTTCAGGCTTCACCAGCCGCCTCAATGTTAGTGCTCCACGTTGGGCAACACTTGCACAATATGATGCACACAGACTTCAGTGGGGGTGAAACCAAAAACCTCTACTTATACTTAAACGCCACTTACAGAGCTTCTGACCTCAGAGCAGTCCCCACCCTGCCCGGTAGCACGCGACACCCCACCATCAAGCAACCAATCAACCAGATGATCACAGGCTGATCACGCGCGAGGCCATCCAGTGACCTTCTTGGTCATGCGCTGCCCATGTGGCTGCAGCTCCCCGCCTCTCCAGCACAGCCGACCGTCTGTGAACCAGACATTCTTTGCTACTGACCTTAGGCTGTTATGCATAGCCTCATGTCTCTGTGCAGGGTGCTTGTGAGAGAGGATGGAAAGACTAGGAGACTCCCCTCTAATGAGGGGCACCTCTTGTCCACTCATCTTTCCTCCTTCTCCAGCTCAGCCTCGGCTCTGAGCTCCTGGATCTCTTTACCCTAACTGGAGCTCTCCAGGGAGCAAGAGGCAGCCCACAGTGACCCTTGCCCCAGGGACCAGACTCTGTAACAGTCCTGCTGTCCACAGGCTTCACAGTGGTAGGAAGGGCTCTCCACCTGCCTGTGGGCCACAGGCACTACTGCTCCTGTGGTGCAGCACATGAGGACTTGCGCAAGGTCTGTCCACACAAGTCGTACCTGCCCACAGAGCAGGATGCCCCGCCAGGCACCTATGGAGATGTAGTAGTGAGAAAGAGCAGAAATAGAAGGATGTGGTAGAAGTCGATGCATAAATGGAACCATTGCTAGTGTAACTTGAGGTCCAAAGTTCTCCTTTTTCCACTGACAAGTCTCTTCAAATGCATGTTAAAGCCAAAAGACTTTGGCTTTGGCTAGGGGCTTATGATGACCACAGCCGTGGAAGAGCAGACTGTGACCAGTGATGGGCTGTGAACCAACAGCTCCAGGAGGTGCTCCTGGTAAGGGCAGCTGAGTACTTGGAGCAGCGTCAGAGAGACTCTGGGCACAGGCTGTTTGATGCAGAAAAAAAATGTTTATTGGGCTTATGGGAAGGGATTGCGTGGAGGCCAGGTTAGGGGCTGGAGACACACACACGGCTGCAGTGCTGGCTCTGGAGGCCTGTGCGGGGTGCGAGCGTCAGCGCACGCTGCTCCAGCAGCGCCGCACATCATCGTCAGGAGGCCCGTGCAAGCCAGCTGGCCAGAAGACGGCCAGGTTGCCCTGCCGCACGCCGAAGAGGATGCGGATGAGCAGGCTGCTGCCCGAGGCGCTGTGCAGGCAGAGCTGGCAGGCATGTGCGCAGGGCAGCACGGCAAGGCGGCAGTGCTGTGAGGCGGGCAGCAGCAGCCAGGCTCTCTGCGCCACGTCCTGGAACCATTCTGCTATCTTGCGCGCGTCGAGGAAGGAGTGGGTGCAGAGGGTGCGCAGGAGGCCTGGGCTGCAGCAGGCGCCCGACAGTGACATGGTCTGGTGCAGGAGGCAGTGCACATCGCCCAGCAGGCGCTGCCGCGTGCACACGCACCGCGCGTGCACACGCACACGGCCCTGCCACGGCGAGCGTCCCTGCCCATGGGTCGTCTCCAGGCGGAAGGCATGGCCGGGTGGTGGGCGCAGCGGCACCAGGAAGCTGTAGTGGCTGCTGGGGCGGCCTGGGTTGCTGCCAGTCACACAGATGCCTGGGCCCAGGCGCGGGAAGAAGGAGCCCAACGAGAGCGCGTGGCAGGCGGAGAGCAGCTCGTCCAGCAGTTCCTCCAGGGCCTCGGGCATGACCCAGACCGGTTGCTGGAGCTGCTGCTGCTGCAGACACCCCGCTGCCTGTCTCTGGCCCGCACACTCCTCATCCTTGCCCTCATCCTCCTTCTGCTCTTCTTCCTCTTCTTCCTGCTCTTCCTTGTCCTCCTCCTCCTTGTCTTGCTGCTGCCCTGCCCAGCTGCACGACGGACTCGATGGCTTCCCCAGCTCACGGCGCCGCTTCCTGGCCAGCCAGCCGTGGCCCACAAGCAGCACGAGGGCTCCCAGCGCCTCCCCGAGCTTCCCCCAACGGCTGCCAGCCAAGAGCCACTGCTGGGCAGCGTCACTGCCCTCCTGCCGCTGCTGCTGCCGCTGCTCGATGGGCTGCGGCTGCTCCAGCTCTTCCTGCAGCCGGGCCATGGAATGTGTGAGGTGCTGCAGGCGCCGCTGCAGCCGCTCCTGCGTGCCCGCATCCACATGGTCGCTGACCCTGAGCGGCTGCTGCACCACGGCCAGCGCCATCAGCATGAGCACCAGGCACACAGCCATGGCGCTCTCGCTGGCCAGACCGAAGTGCCGCGGTAACGGCCGCGCGTCCCGTCCCCTCGCATTCCGCCCGCCTGTGACACCCGCTGCCCCTTTGTGACTGTGCCGCGTGCTCTGTGCTGCCACGGGCCCTGCCCTGCCACCAGCCCTGGCCCAGCCCAGCAACGGCATGAGAGGGCCTGGAGCCTTCATGTCATGAAACTAAATTCAATATGAGTTTAGATCTTGCTCCGTTTATTAGCCAAAGTGCGCGTCTATTTATACCTACAAGCATCTGAGGGATTTCTAGGCTAGCTTTGGTTGGTTGCTAGGGGGGTTGCTAGGTCCCGGCCGCATAGGCTCTTCTCAGCTCTGCAAAGATGTTTACCCAAAACGGCCAGCTACTCTTTCCCAGCTAGCTCCTCATTCCCAGCCGGCCAAGGACAATTCGCTAACACTCCCCTGTACATTATCAGCAAGGCGCAGGTGGTGCAGATCCTCAGATCCTACAGTTCCCCCTTTTTTCTTTTGCACTAGTCAAGCCTTGCTGGTAAGCGAGACTATCATACGTCTAATACATGCAAAAGTACAGCTAAAGATACAAAGCATAAACAGTAAAACAACCAGTAACATCAGCCTCAATTTTACTAGTACATGCACCCATCCCCAAGTCCATGTTGGTCTGCAAACTCTTCCCAGCCAGAGAGTCCAACGTCCTGCTGAGCAGCGTCCATTGTTTATTGATCTGCTGATGGGCAGTTCAAAGACTCTCGATCATTTCAACGTAGGGGTTGTGCTTACCGCCTGGAGCCGTAAGGTGTCCTTGGTCTCCAAGCCATTCCTCTATAAGTCCTCCTTTTTTCTTTTGCAATAACCAGGCTTTATGAGTATGGGAGGGTAGCATTCGCCTTAAGCATGCAAAGGCACAGCTGAATAAGCCTAGGACAAGAAGCATAACAATCCAAAGCATCAGTCCTGTCTTAAGCAAGGATTTTAGCCACCCACCAATACCCAATAAATCAGTTAACCCATCCAGCCCAAAGAAGACCACATCTTTCTGTATCTTCTGGGTGTGTTCCATCAGCTGTTGGATTTGCTGGTGGATTGCTCTGGAATGGTCCTGCAGGTCCATGCAGCACATTCCTTCAAAGTCTTCACATCCGTGCCCATGGGCTAGCAGCAGGAAGTCGATGGCCGCTCTATTTTGTAGCACCGCGTGTTGCACCTGTGATAAATCTAGCGCAAGATTAGAGAGGACCTGACTGGTGACATTTGCTTGTTTAACCACCCAGCAGGACAGGGTGTCTAAGACTTTGTGGGCTCGCGCTGCTGCCGCCCCCAGTACGAAGAGGGATGCGAAAACTACCTCCCACTTAGACCAGAGGCAGACTTCGTCATTACAGTCCTCCGTCTGGGTTATGCTACGCGCCATTCGCCGAGTTCTTCTTTTGACACTGGTGCTGTTAGGATGGACCCAGGGCAAAGCCATACTTACTTGGCCTACCGTACATGGACCCCCCTATGGGCTTTGATGGAATTCAGACAACTTTTGCTGGACCCTCCCATAACCTGGTTCGAGGATGCCGATAGTGCACGCTCATAGGTGACTCCTGCATTTTTTCACTACGGACCTGCTGTGCATGCACCTACATGGAGGGTTCCGTGTCATCTCCAAACACACAAAGATGGTTTGATACAAACAGTATGTAGGACAACTGCTCTTTTGGGTCTGTCATTTCCTTAAATTTCATCAGGTAATTTTTTAAGGTGCGATTAGCCCGTTCTACCATGGCCTGGCCGGTGGGCGAATTTGAGATTCCCCTGACATGCTTAATGCCCCATTTTTTGCAAAGCTGACGGACAGTGTCACTGGCATATGCCGGACCATTGTCCGTCTTAATCATTTCTGGGACTCCTAACACTGCAAAGCAAGCGGTGAGATGTTTTTTCACATGGAGGGCTCTTTCCCCAGGCTGAGCAGTTGCCCATATTACATGCAAGTAAGTATCAATAGACACATGCACATACTTAAGTCGAGCAGACTCCGGAACATGTGTTACATCCATTTGCCATATCTCTAATGCCTTCAGGCCCCTGGGGTTCACAGCAATGCCCAGACCCGGCCCATTTCTGGTCCAGCCTTCTATGATAGAATGACCGGCTGGATAGACGAGGGGAGAGCAGTGGATGTCGTCTATCTCGACTTCACCAAGGCTTTTGACACCGTCCCTCACAACATCCTCCTGGGCAAGCTCCAGAAGTGTGGGATAGATGAGTGGACAGTGAGGTGGATTAGGAACTGGCTGGATGGGAGGGCCCAGAGAGTGGTGATCAGCAGTGCAGAGTCTAGTTGGAGGCCTGTAGCTAGCGGGGTCCCCCAGGGGTCAGTCCTTGGTCCAGTCCTGTTCAATTTATTCATCAGTGACCTGGATGAAGGCACAGAGTGCTCCCTCAGCAAGTTTGCTGATGACACGAAACTGGGAGGAGTAGCCGATACCCCAGGGGGCTGTGCTGCCATCCAGAGGGACCTGGACAGACTGGACAACTGGGCGGTGGAAAACCTCATGCAATTCAACAAGGCCAAGTGCAAGGTCCTGCACCTGGGGAGGAATAACCCCAGACACCAGTACAGGTTGGGGACCGACCTTCTGGAGAGCAGCTCTGCGGAGAAAGACCTGGGTGTCATGGTGGATGATAAGTTGACCATGAGGCAGCAGTGTGCCCTCGTGGCCAAGAAGGCCAATGGAATCCTGGGCTGCATTAAGAAGAGCGTCTCCAGCAGGTCGAGGGAGGTGATCCTGCCCCTCTATTCAGCCCTGGTGAGGCCACATCTGGAGTATTGTGTCCAGTTCTGGGCTCCACAGTACAAGAGGGATGTGGAGCTTCTGGAGAGAGTCCAGCACAGGGCCACAAGGATGATCAGGGGCCTGGAACATCTGCCCTATGAGGAGAGAGTGAGGGAGCTGGGCCCTGTTCAGCCAGGAGAAGAGAAGGCTGAGAGGGGATCTAATCAGTGTCTACAAATACCTCAAGGGAGGGAGTGCAGAGGACGGTGATGGTCTCTTTTCACTGGTGGCCACTGATAGGACTAGAGGAAATGGCCGGAAACTGAAACACCAAAAATTTCATAGGAACTTAAGGAAAAATTTCTTAACAGTGAGGGTGACAGAGCACTGGAACAGGCTGCCCAGAGAGGTTGTGGAGTCTCCTTCTCTGGAGATCTTCAAAACCCGCTTGGATGCAGTCCTGTGCCACATGCTCTAGGTGACCCTGCGTGTGCAGGGGGGTTGGACTAGATGATCTCTAGAGGTCCCTTCCAACCCTAAGCATTCTATGATTCTATGATTCTATGATACTTCACTGTTCTTAACATGAATGCAGCTTACGTTGCACAAACCAGAGCTACTTCAGAAAGTCTCAATTTCTCCCTGGAAGAATGAACAGCTGGGGATACAGAAATGCAAGATTTGCTTTTTGTTGAACTTAATCTGGCTTTATTTATTTCATTAACCCACTTATTTCATTAACCCATTTCAGAAATCTGCACTGCTATGGAGAGTCCCTGCTCCTTATATCCCAAGAAAACACTTCCACTCCCTCTTTTACCATGTGTAGTAGTTCTGTTGCTCTCTGACCTGACCAGAAAATGAGTTTTTATCACTGTGAAATTAGGTTTTTCCAAGACAGTGTTTCCACAGTGGTAAAAACTCATGTTGGCTGTAAACTATAAAAACTACACATGGTTCCAGAGCAGCAGGAAACCTAAGGCTCCTTCCATTCATGTGTTTCTTTGGACTTTCTCCACTTACACTGCATGCCAGGTGCACTCCAACCCTCCAGACCTTCTTTTGCTAGAAAACAGTAAAATACCTAGTGTCTGCAAGCAGCTCTGAGGAACTGAGGCCCGGAGACAGTTTTTTCTCATTGAAGCTGATTGAGCCAAGGTCTCCTCAGAAGTGGTAACAAGGGGAGAGAGATGTGAGAACCCCATTCCCAGCTGAAAATAAAATAAAAAATAAAAAGCCGGAGCACCGGGGGGAGGGGGGGGGCGGAGGCGGGAGGGGGGGATGCAGGTAATGGACCCAGAAACAGGAACTTGGGATGGAAACATCCCCGGTGCTGACAAGTCCTCCAGGTTGGATTCCAACTTGGAGTATGAAGAGGACGCAGGTGACTAGCAGCTGGCAAAGCAGCTTTCTGAACCAAACGCAGCCAACGTGCAAATCGGCCAGAACTACTTCTCGTTTTAAAGCACCCGAGCAGCAGAACATGCACAGCCGTTTCAAGCAGCAATCCCATGAAAGCTTTCCGTGAGAGTGTTAAAGCTGCGGCAGTAGGGCAGAGGCAGTTTATTTTATTAAAAATAAGCCCTTTGGGGATAGCACGGACCAGAGCGGCTGCCCGAACACTCCTCCCCCCGCACCGCGCTCTCCCACCGCCATTTTCCCCTCGGGCTGCTGCGCTCGGGTGCTTCCTGGCGGCGAGCGCGCATGCGCGGCAGGGAGGCCGGGGCCGCTCGCGGGGGCGGGGGCGGGGGCGGGGGAGGAGCACGCGCATGCGCATGCGCGCGGCGCCGCACAGGGGGCGGCCGTTGTGGCGGTTCCGCGGGTGAGTAAGGCGGGGGCCGCGTCCTGTCCCGGTGCTGCCCTTTTACGAGGTGGCGGGTTGGAGGGGGGCGGCTCAGTTTTCAGCCGGGAACGAAGGGAGGGCGCAGGGATGTGTCTGTTTCGGCTTCCCCTGAAACGGTGACGTTGCATTTTGAGCCTGTGTGCGTGGTTTTCTTCTGCCGGCGCAGCCTGTCATAGGCTATATAGGAAGGTCGCCTAGCGCATCCTAATTCTTAGATGAGGCCTAAGAAAAAAAAAAAAAAAAGGGAGCAGGTGCTTTTCTGCCCTAGGGGGAAACAGTTGGACAGTTTTAGTTGGGACCTTAAAACACATAGATATATGTATCAAAAACAAAACAAAAAAAGGCCTCATGAAAAAAACAGATATATCAAGTAGGATCAGTATCACTTCTTCATTTTGCCCTTTTTTCCATTCTCTTCTATAGCGTGCAGCAATCAAGGTGCAGACATTTTAACAAGGAACAACGAGGTTTAATGTCTCCAAGTTTAGCCAGGATAAATGCATTTCGGTGTTTTATTTGTCTATCCTGGGTTGAGATTTTTAGAATAACTCCTGATCTAATATATCTGGGTTCTTGGTGTAATATATTTGGGTCCTGAAGCTATTGCTGTGAGCAGCATGCTGTTTTTTGTCGAGGTGGAACTTCTGTTATCTCTTGCAACCTCATCAAAATTGAGAAGATGTAGGGTCTTTGGAAATGGCCAGGGCATGCATGTATATTACTTTAAAGTAAAGGAAATGCTTCTCATGTGTCTTTTCTTCTACACTACTTGAACGCGGTGCAGGTTCATCGTAATAAGCTTTTTAGAGCTGCTAAAGATATCCGAGTGATTGACTAAATTTGTGAATCATGCCACTTTGTTATGTAGAGAGTATGCATGTAAACTTGCTTCTTGCATGAAGGCTAGAACGGAATCCTAAAAGTGGAAGCCAGAGCTGTGGATGTGGTGAAATCTTATTTGAAAGCAAAAAAAAAAAAAAAGAGAGAGAAAATAATGTATGTGGTTCTTATTTATTTTTCTGCTAAAACTTTGTTTTTTTAGGCAATGTAAGCATTTTAAGGATATGGTTGAGAAGAAATAGGTATGTCAGCTCTTTGCCCACCGCCCTCACCTGCAGTTGCCAAAACAGAGATCTGTTTGAATGGAGAGTCACCTTTGTTAGCTGCCACTTTTGCTTACTGGGACAATATTCTTGGTCCCAGAGTGCGACACATTTGGCCCCAAAGACCAAACAAGTTCTCCTCAGCGATGGTGAAAGAACTTTTCTTGCAAATCACACACTAAATGGAGAGATACTTCGGAATGCAGAAAGCGGTGCAATAAATGTGAAGTTTTTCGTTTTGGCAGAGAAAAGAGTAATCATTGTGTCATTAATCTTCGATGGAAACTGGAATGGAGACAGAAGCACCTATGGACTGTCCATTATACTTCCACAAAGTGACCTTGGCTTCTACCTGCCTCTTCACAGGGTGTGTGTGGATAGCTTAACACATATTATAAGGAAAGGAAGAATATGGATGCACAAGGTAGGTTTGCTTTTCATTGCTAAAAACAGTTGTCTTAGTTGTTTTGGGCACTAGCAAAATATGAGGCTGTGTCATACCAGACAAAAACTCGAAGGAAAGTGATCTCTCCAGAAGTAAGAAATCCATATGTCAGCAAATTCAAAGCTGGATTTTCAGTCATGTGAATTGTTGTTACATAGGGCATTGTATGAGCATATGCCAGTTTCTAGTTAAAACAGGTGTCCTACGCATTGTCTTTCATCTCCCTGAATCTAATAAAAATTAGTACTACAAAATGTGCTAAGTAAAGTATTCGTATTCAGTAGAATTGGAAAATTACTATGTTTCAGATAATTGTTTTCACACTTTGTGTCTAAAAAGGAAACTCTTGGAATGATTTCACGTTACTGCTATTGTATACAGTAGTCACTGTATTATTTCCCCAAAAAGATATTGGCAAGCAGTTTTTGCAAGAGAACTCACCAGAGTATTAAGCTGTGGGAGAATCAGTAAGATAAATCTGCTTTAGTCCAAATATTATTACTACTTCTGAATCCTGAAGAAGAAAACTATATTAAATTATTTTTAAAGAATTGCACCTTAGTGCATTGTGGATTTTTCATGATTAAATGGAAATTATGTCTTTCATTAAAAATACGTGATGGTCTAATAATAAAGTCAGTTGTTCTCTATACGTTAGTACTTTTGACATAAAGAAATGCTCATGCTCTTACTTAATTTCCCAGTCATTTAGGTCTCTCTTTACAGACTTTCTGTGTGGAATAGGGAAGTTCAGATAAAGCTTGTGCATCGTTGTTAACTACAGCTTCCCTCTTTTTCAATCTACTGTAGAAATGGCCTTTCAGTTATATTGACCATGATGGAACATGTTTTCTGGTGGCATTCTCTGAAAATAGTCTTAAATTCTTCATTCTTTTTCAGATGTTCCTGAAATAGACAGTCCAGCTTGGTCAGTCAAGACAGTTAAATTCTATTTAAAAAGTTCTTGTTGGGTTTTTGAGGAAGGTCAAAAGTGTTTATAGCGTTTTTTGAAGATGAGGAGAGCAGAGAAATCAGAGCCTTAACCTTACTTGGTATTAAACATTTAGATTAAATTTTAGGCGTGAGTAGTGTGTGAAGACAGGCTGAAATACTAGTTTCCAATTTCTGACAATTTATCAAGCGTGTCTATATGAGAACAAATTATATTGAATTAAAATGTCAGAAGAACTATGCATCTGTTCTGGCATTTATAGTGTTGTGGTTATCAGTTCTCATGAGATCTGTTTAGGGATGAACAATCAGACTTTAGACAAGAAGAAACCTTCTGAACTCAGGGCTAAGACAAATGTGGAACAATATTCATACTGGTAAAGACAAGCGATTCCAAACAGGGGTACCGTATGGGGTGAGAAATCCCTTTTATTCATATAGATATCATATTTTAGTTCTTTGACAATTAATGGCAGCTCTATTTCTAAAGAGGAAAAAAAAGTGGCTTATGGTATTACAGTGGTACTAAGGTATTTACATGAAGTCTTCTTTCAAAACAAAGGATCTTCATTGTCTAGGAAGCTTCACAATAGAAGTGTCCTTAAGGAATCTACATTGTAGCCTTTCAAATCGTTAGCTGGGTGCCATTTGATGGCAATTTACTATAGATTATGCCTTATTCCCCTGTTTCAAAAGAGTTAGGCAAACTCTACCCACTTGAGATTGATGGACTTCAAGTAGTTCATGAGACCAATGGGATTAGAAATGCAGTAACTTCCTAGCATTTAGCAAAACTTATTAGTTGTTGTGGCATTATTTATTTTTGGATCTCGTAGTGATTGATCAAGTGATTTAAGCTTTTATTGTGAATAATAATTCAATATTGTTCAATTACATTTTGAATGTTGTTTGCTACTGAGCTGCTGGTGAGTGTGTTTGGAAAGCCTAGTCCAATCTCTTCTACAGTGGTGTTTTATATGCTGTGAGGTTTTGTGTCTCCTGGACTTGATTTTGAAACAGAAGGCATGTTTTGAAGTCTTGTCAGTGTCTGAAGATGTGAAAATAATCCTGTCTTTCCTCCCCTGTCCAAACCAATATTTTTCCTTATCCTAGAGATATCATTTTCTCCTGTTTCTGTGGTAGTCATCCCTGTGTATGTTAATCATTTGAAAATAAAAGTATATAAAACGGAATTCTGAACTTTAATCTTTTGATCATTTGTCATTTTCTTGGTCTGTAACAAAAGAACTACTAATCTGTTGTTACTGACATCATTCTCTCACTTTCCTGCTACTCCTGCTATGTGTAAGAGGTTTGGTGGGAAGTGGAACAGGGAGCACTGATCACTTTGAAGTGACTTCATTCCTAGCAGTGTCAACTCTGTAAAAGAAAAAGACTTGAACATCAAAGTTTGAATCTAAGAAGCATGTTTCTGAAGGGAAGAAATTTGGCCTTTGACTGTTGTGTGCATGCGTGTATAGAGAAATACCAAAGCTTTTATATTTAACTGCTTTCTTGCTCAGGAGAGGCAAGAACATTTCCAGAAGATTGCCCTGGAAGGCACGGAGAGAATGGAGGATCAGGTAAGACAGGCTGGTTGATGAATATGGCACAACATGACAAAATTAATCGACTGGATCTCGTGACTGTAGCACTTGGTGCCACTTCTCATTTCTGGGATTCAGGAAGATACTTTGGACTGGCTGATGACCTGCCATACACATGAGGAAAACTACTGAAGATAGGATGGTGGGAGCTGTGAAAAAACAAATACATTCCGTCACTTTATGTGTAAAAGGAAAGTCTATGAAGAATGTTGTATTTCAGAAGAGGGAAGTGTTTTATGTGTACTTCAGTTTCCCTAAAGGTAGTAGCTTCCACAGATATATGCTTTCTCCTGTTAAGAGTAGTTTTTCAATAGGTCATTACCTTTTCAGGTTACAGAGATGTATGGAATCTGTTGTGTTAGAATGTGCTTGTAGATCTAATGTGTGAGACTGTGAGGTTTCTGAAAGAGTAAGTAGGAAAATGTGGCTTTTGTGTGTGTGTGAAGCAAGAGAAATAAGGCACCATGTTAATAACTAGTAAGCCTGATACTGTTGCCCTGTCACTGTGAAAACATTATAGTTTGAATACAGTACTTGCATGTAATATGGTGTGAATAAATTGTATCATTGTAAATGTTTTCTGAGTAGGTTGATCAAACTGATCTGGTGAATCAGCCTAGCACCCCGGGAACGCATTTTACATGTCTGGTTAAAAAGTGAATTGCGTGTTTCCAATTTACAATTGCTGTTGAAGTTTTGTGTATTAACTCATACACCGCACTTGCAAATAATAGAAACTTAAGATGTTTTGCCTGAGTTTCTCCCTGGCAACTTCCTGTACTGCATGCTTTAACTTCAAACATGTTATTTATTCCACAGGGCCACAGTATCATTCCGATGCTGACAGGAGAAGTTATTCCTGTAATGGAACTCCTTTCGTCTATGAAATCACACAGTGTTTCAGAAGAAATAGATGTAAGTCCTTATATTTATTGCATTCTGAGTAATAAAGTGATGTTCTCATTTGAAGCTCTCAACAACAACAAAAAATAACGTTCCACTTAGTGAAGTTTTGCTCAGCACTTAGTAAAATTAGCTACCAGTGATACCATTTTTAAAAGAACGGGAGAGAGGCTGTTCACACAAAACAAAACAAGTGAAGATGTAATTGGGTTTAATGTTGATAACCGTTTCAGTGTGGTTTATCATTCTCATGAAAGAAATAGAAGTGATTTGACTTGAACTAATTTAAGGTAATCTGGAGAAGGCATTAGAAAAACCTCTTGGGTGCAATCTGACTGTCAAGTTGGAGAAACAAGTTTAATCATCAGTGACTTGTTCAGTATTCTTTGGCCAAAGACTGAGGCCTTTTTACGCTTTTGGTTTTCTGGCAATGTTAAAACTTTAGTTTAAGCAGATCCTAAAGAGAGAGTTCCTGAAGAGCAAGCACCTGTGTTCAAAACAAAAAGTAGTTATTTAAAATTGGCACATATCCTTGTGTAACCTTTGTTTGTGTTTATTTGCGTTTCAGGTAAGTGATACTGTGCTAAATGACGATGGCATTGGGGATAGTTGTCATGAAGGCTTTCTCCTCAAGTATGAAATTCAGTTTTGATAGCAAAATGACATAGACTTGTGTGTGTGTATATTTATAAATATGTATGCATGTGAGTGTGTGATTAGATTTATTTGTAAGAATGGAAAAAGACATGTATTTGACTTTTATTGTATTTTTAATGTAAAACCAGAAATAATTGCACTTCAGAGAAACTATTCTGTGGGAATAGTATTTCATCGATTTTTAGATCATGTTATTTTAGAATATCACCCTTACAATTTCATTAATTTCTGTACTGCTTAACTTCAAATAATCTATAATCTGTTTATACAGTGTGACATATTCTTTCAGTACTGCACAAATTCATGTGTTAAATTTACAAATTATTGACACATAGTATTTACTTTTATAGAAAAATTGGGTTCTCTTTGTGTTTTTAATCCTTTAAGGCTATCACTCTTTATAAAATAATATGACGAATGTTGTTAGATGGATTGTTGTAAACAACTAGAGTCACTGATTCTATGATGATAAGTTACTCTTCTATCAGTTAATGGCTGCCTTGATGCTACTTCTCTTTCACAGATAAAATTTTCAAGAAGCAGAATAACTTGGCCATTTGCCTAAAGGGTCCTAACATCAAGGACCCTGCTTGAAACATATCTATTACTCTGACATGCTGCTGACAACATCCAAATAAAGAGCAGTGAGATGTGCAGTGTTGCACAGTAGTCCTCCTAAGTCAGAGTCACTGCATATGTTATAGCTGTGTATCTCTACAGTGATCAGGAGCATACTTCTGCGTTATGTGATTTTCTGTGTACCCCCTTTTCCTGCTTTTATAACTTTTTTAAAAATTACTGCTAATAGTATCAAGGTCGTACAGTTTTATGCAGCAGTTGTACAATCAGTGGCAAGATTATTGAGCAGAAGTGACATGAATGATCTGATGAACTCTGTGTCTTGAAGGGATAAAGATTCAGTTAAGCTTCCTGTGCTGCTCTACTTGATAAGGTCTACTACCCTCTGAAAAACAGCATCAAGTCCTCTGGGTCTGCTCTCAATCTAATATAGTGTTGGAATGGATTTCCGTATTTTGCTGACTAAAAATTGGATCGCACAAAGTAAGAAATTCATCTGCACACCTTGAATCTATTTTAAAAATATTTGGTAAGGTAAAGAGTAGTAGGCCCACTATAAAGTCCACCTGTAGGACTTTCACCTGTAGGAGAGTCTCAGCATAGCTGTTATAATCCTAACCATTTTAGAAGTGTTTATTAGAACTGCTTAAACAGTATCCAAACAGTTGCTCAATTCTAATACTTATTCACAGATGTCGGAAAAAAGCTTTCTAATTACAAAGATAACCAGACTTTTGATACCGTGTGGTAGGTAAGAAAAGTGACGACAAAGGTGACGACAAAACATCAACAGAAGTCTGTTAAGAACAGGCTAAGAGTTGTGAGGATTAGTGCAGATAAACTTGTAGCAGCTGCCAAGCTGAGGAGTGACTAAATCAGAGCAGTGCTGCTGGCAAATCACAAGACAACACTCTCTAATTCCCAGTGTGTCACTCTATATCAAGGATCTCATACCTGTGAAGTGTTCTTGTCCATGTAGTTAACAAGAGTAGGGCAGTCCATCTACCAAGCGTCCCAAAACTGCTATCTGACACAAAGTTTTTGAAAATGAGAACTATCAAATAAATCATCTTTCAAAATTCTTTTAAATCCTTTATTATTAATGTCTTCTGCTATTTTAGGTGAATTATTTTGTAGTGGTGGTGAAGTGGTGTAGATGGTATACTACAGTTATGATACAGAGACAGTTTGGGTTAGCACCCAAGTGATATTTGGAGATTTTGTCTGCCGGTTTTTCTATCAATTGGACTAAAACTGTAAGTGTTGCTAAAATCTGAAAGTTATACTGGGGACTTAATTCTGTGGAATCATGGTGATGATTATATTTTAAAAGTATTTATAAAGGTATTAACCTGTTCTGTTTTTATTTGCAGTGCAATTAGTTCACATTTGCAGACCTGTGGTTGTTCTGTAGTTGTAGGAAGCAGTGCAGAAAAAGTGAATAAGGTAATGCACTTCTGAACAAACCAACTTGAATGGCCATTGTGAATGTGTCATTTGCCTATAGATGTACCTGAGGTTGAAGAGAGAGAGAATATCATTATGGAATTGTCTTCAGTTAATTACTCTAACAGTTATCAATTCTGCTTGAAAAGTGGCTTATAAGTTGTTTTCTGGCAACTTTAAGCAAGGCAATATATTTAATTTTATTCATATTGTTCATAAGGGAATAGTGGATGAATTGGAGATTTTAAGATCAGGTTTGTTAGCTAAATATGAATTGAACCATTCTGGTGTGACTTGCATAGCTCAGGTCAACAGGAGTTGTCCATGTACTTTAAGAAATGGATATCTGCATAATTTTACTGTGCTGGGGAATGCATACTTCTGCATCATGAACTGCTTGTGTTTCATGAAACAGATACACAACTGTAGTTATAAACACACTCCTCAGAATGTGCAGCTTATTAGGATCTTCATCTGTACCATCAGTTTCAAGATATTTGCATACCTGTGTCTGCAATCTATTTGAAATTAATTTGTAAATAACTGCAGACTTAGATCCTTAAATTAAGTTGACTCAACTTTTCAGAAGAGCCGAAGAGATGCAAAACACAAATGTAGACCCCTAAAACTGCAAGAAAAACACCATATTTCAACATAATTGCTGTAGCATGTGTAAAACTGACCTAATGTTAGCAACTTTCCAGGGCTAGAAACAACAGGCAGCATTAGCTGCACTTCTTGGTAGAGAATAGTAAAATGTACATATACCACTATGATCCAGAACTCACCGTTGGAGGCTGTCATTTTGGAACAATAAAATTACTACCTTTTTTGATAGCCACCCTTTTCTCCATTTTATTAATACTTTTTAACTTTCTTCTAAATCTGTTGATTTCATATTGGTTCAGGTTAAGTATTTGTTATCTTTTCTGTTTTTTCTTGTAATGTTTTTTGTACAAATATGGGAAGTTTTGATGCTTTTTTTAAAATTTACTAAGTATTTAAAAGAAAAATTAAAGGACAATTTTTTTTTATTCAGTGTTTTCCAACTCAAATTTTATACACAGCTTTCTGATTACATATAAAGCTAGTTTCAAATAAATTGAAAATAATTTCTGGAAGATATATATCTGTGTTTGTAGTCCACTGAAATATTTCTAAAATCTTATCTATTTATGGCATATGGCAGTATATCAGCCTTTCACCCAGGAGGGTTTCCCTCCACCCAGGAGGACTTAATTAGACTATTTTTCCATCTTTTCTAATAAATTCACCAAAGTTAATCTTGAATCAAAATATGCACAGACAAATCATGGATTTTATTTTTTAAAAAGTAAATGGAATTCACTAACTAAATTGCCTCTCTGCTTTCACTCTTTAATCTTCTAATGTTAAAGCCTGTTTGATTCAGAATATCCCTGCAGGTGGGAATGGAAAGAAGGGCTTTATAAAAACATACGATCCTAGAGCCTTCAGGTATTAGATACTATTACGTTTAATGAGGACACTGGTACTACTCAGAGTATTTTCTCTGCAGAGTAGTAACAATATTTTCATGTTCTTAGACCGTGACATGGCTGCTGGAGTATACATGTGGAGAAGCAGTATGGTCAAATAAATTCATTTCCTGACAGAAAATATTTTTCTATATTGGAGTTTTCTCTCCGATCATGTTTTTTTAATTATGGTGTACTGATCGTTCAGTTCTAGTTTATTTTGTAAGCATAAGACTTTCCATTTACAGAAATTCTTACTTTCGTGTTTTTTTGATAAATATGTGAATGTATCTGTGTGTATTGCTTCAACTCAAATATCAATTGAAATGTGAAACAGCTTAACATACTATCTTTGAACGGTTAGAGCAGTAAGAATGTGTATGTATGAATCCAATGTTAGTATGTTTGTTTTGCATATTAGGAACCTGTTTGTCACATTTGCACACTATTTCTTTATATTCCATAGTTTGATTTCTGTATACAGCTAATTTTCTGGTGTAATTTTTACAGATCTTTCACCTGAAACCAGGCTTATCTCTGAGGAGTACTTTTCTTGCACAATTTCTGCTAGTCCTTCACAGAAAAGCCTTAACTTTAATAAAATACATAGAGGAT
This sequence comes from Tinamus guttatus, assembly GCF_059628265.1. Classification (NCBI taxonomy): domain Eukaryota; kingdom Metazoa; phylum Chordata; class Aves; order Tinamiformes; family Tinamidae; genus Tinamus; species Tinamus guttatus. The sequence continues at coordinate 830,629 of NW_028288812.1, read as the reverse complement.
GACACGTAAGTGAATAAGTAATAGAAAATAGACTGTAGGAAATTATGTTCTTTTTGATGTAATCCAGCTTCAAAAATTCTTCTCATCTTTCTTGCAGGCAAAAAGGAAAAAGGCCTTTTAAGTCTCTTTGGAGTTTAAAGATAGACCTTGACCTAACAGCAGAGGGCGATCTTAACATAATAATGGCTTGAGCTGAGAAGATTAAACCAGGTCTACATTTCTTCATCTTTGGGAGACCATTCTACATTAGTGTACAAGAACGTGATATGCTGATGACATTTTAAAATTACCCATTGTTCATGTGTAATATTGCAGTCTTGCATGCTGGTAAAAGAAATCAATGTGAATACCACATTTCAGACAATCACTGATTTATAATGAAGCAATAGTAATAAAGGAAATCTGCAAGAAGCAGGAAGAAGTGCTATCAGACGGAATATCAACTGAAATAGAAGAGCATGCTTTGACTGTTAACAAGCAAGTGTTAACAAGCAATTGTTGATTGTTAACAACATAAATTGCAGCACTGCACAATGGAACTGTGACCTTATTTAAGATGTTATGTTCACTGCCAACCAGGATATTCTGCCACAGATCGTTGGTCTACCATTAAATATTCAGTAATGTAGCATAATTGAGATCTTTCAAAGCACAGAAAATTTGTTTTTCTCAGCTTCTGTTGTCAGTCTTTGGCTATTAACTGCTATTGTTTTATCCACTGTCAGTTTGTATGCAGGCCAGGTCAAAACCTTAAAATCTTCCCGCAGAGCACCAGAGTGATATTCTAAGTATTCTATTTGTATACCGTAAAATTTTTCATTACTATGTTTTTTTGTTTGTTTTTGTTTTTTGACACTTTGGCTCATGGTTAATGTATGCTGTATTGAAACGGGTGACACATCTGTGTTTGATGACGGTGTATTTCTCTTTTTTTTGGATGAAGGCAGCAATATGTGTCATGTTTTAGAGTAACCTTATAACTAGTTGTTCATTGTAAAAGAACTGCTCTTGTAGTTTGAAAAGCTGCTATTGCTTGTTTGATGAACTTATTCACAGCAGTCCTTGGAGGACAGTTTCCTCTTTTCAAGGTAGTCTTTACTATCTCTTCCGTGAAATGAGATATAAAATCAATAATTCAGATTCATGATGTTTTTTTAAATGGAATACTGTCAGTTCCTAACACATTCAGAATTCTTTACTTTTCACAGAAAGATTTATTGTTAAATATTGAGAGCTCCTGCAGGAAGGCAGTTGTGTCTCAGTTATGTGCTGTTTTTATGAATAAAAATGTTCAACCTCAGTAAGTAGCTGCATCTTGTCCAGCCTTTTTTACTTCTTTTTTATTATTTTTGGACAACAGACTTCACCAATTTTTCAGGAGCACTTGTCAGAGTTATGCTGACATAAGTTGCTTGTGCTTAGATTCTGTTTGTCTTGCTAGCATTTTCTTTTCCTTCTGCACTTTAGTCGGTTTATAATTAAACTACAAGTCTGATTCATAACCTTTAACTCTCTAGGCTCACAATTGTGGGAGAAATTATAATGAACAGTTTTGAACCTTACATAGAAATAGTGTTAAAGTCTAAATAGATGTAAATGTGGTGCTGGAATTAATCACTGTAGCTTGATAGCCGTTGGAAACGTAACATTAACACTATTAACAGTAAAGCTCTAATTTATTGAATATGCTCTCACTTACTTGACTCCACAACCTCTCTGAGCAGCCTGTTCCAGTGGTCTGTCACACTCACTTTCAAGAAGTGTTAAGAAGCACCCTCACTGCTCCTTATCTGCACCTTTTTTTGGGGGGGGCATGCTTACAGTACAACTGTACACAACTTTGTGTGTCCCTTCAGTGGTCACATTGCTCAGACACATATATAACATATTTATATATTGTTTCTGGATATGGTATCACAGTGGTGCAAAATACTTATATACTCCTATTGGTTAAATATGCTTCAGTAGGCACTTAGATAAAGGTTCAAGGCAAGGTAATATTATACCTGACGGTGATGATTTTGATTGTGGCACTCTTGATTTCTACATGTTACAAGCCTCCGTTTTTGTTATAGTTAGCTAAATCGTATAAGTTTGCAGTCATACATATTGTTCTATTTAGGCATAAGGAAAGCTAATTCGGTTTTACACTCTTTCCTATTTCTTTGTAATATAGCATGTATTAAGGGCAGTGGTCCTGAAACAGTACCTCCAAAACCAGGGTTTCTTTTGTACTTTGTAGCCAAATCATGGTTTGCTTTGTATGAAAAAGGTATCTTATGGAAATATGAGGAGAGCAAGAAAGGCAGGTTGGTTATAAGTTTGACATTCTCGTATGTTCAGCCCTTGGTTTTGAGTGGAAGACTTAAAGAAGACAAACACACGGAAAAGGACACAAATACATGCAAAAGAGTGCAAGATTTGTTTTATGCAAATTCAGATTAGTTTATGCAATTGGTTTTCTGCCACATTGACAATCCCCAAATCAGTTACGATGACAAAAGGAAAAAAAGATGATATTCAGTGTTTTTAAAAACTTCATAGGATTTAGTACAACTCAGTCATCCTTAGATATACTTGAGAATTTTACCTGGAGAAATGGCCATCTGAGATCACTCCATTATACAGTTGCATTATCTGTGTGCTTAATATAGGCAAGATTGTACATGCTTGATTTATTTATCTATCTATTTATTTATCTGTATTTTCTCCAAGAGCATGGCACTGAATATTCATAGCATTCAGTACCATTCCTCTACTACATGTGGATTTTTAATATGACCATATATATAACTATGAAAAACAAGTCCTTAATTTTTTTATTTTTCTGAAAAGATAGGAGTTTAAAGTACTGAGCAGATGTACACTGGAGACTTCCCATCATGTAATCTGTGCTTCATTGTTCAAATGACTTGAAATTACTTTAGATTTATAAAAAATTGCTTACTGGTTGAATTTCAGTTGAAAGAACTTAACATGTTAAGCTCTTCTGAGTATGTAATAAGGGAAAAACACTCCGAATTAGTAACACGTGAAATTAAACAACTTCAAATGAACATATAATTGGATTTTTTTTTCCATCTTAACAGATAAAAATGCCTGCGTACTTTTCAGACTGATTCAACTAGGAAATATAGCAACATGATGGAGACAAATAACCAGCTAATCAGTAAAAATATCAAAAAATATATATATTTTGTTTCAAAGGTACTTTAGACCTGACTGGAGATATATAGAGAGAGAATACAGAAGCTCTTAATTTTATGCTGTCTCTCAAGTATTATAATTGGAAGATATTCGGTATGAAGTTCCCTAGATAAAATGGTAGTAAAAGAAAACAAAATTCTCACTGGCATGTCAGCAACCAAAAGTAGAACAGATTCCCCAAAACGGCACTAAAGGCCACATGGTTGAAGTGCAGTAGTTAAGTGCCCAAGCTGCATTGAAAGTCTCTGTTCTAAATGTTGTCATAGCTCACATAGCTCACAACTCTTCCTCTTCTCACTCTAGGAAGAAAAATATCTATGTGACAATTCTGTAGTAATTGCAGATGGGTAAGATAGCAAAACCCACATAAATCAAAGGTTTTAATAAACAGAGATTTCATGTCATAAAATAATAATTCTTGAAAAAAAAAGTTATATATCCGTTTGAAGGACAAGATGAAGCCAAAAGACACAGCATTGCCTGACAGACAAAATACTCACCATCAGCAAAGAAATGCATAAAATCCTCTCGACACTTTCAATTGCAAATCTCTAGAAAGAACAGGAAATAACTTGGGTGGGGAAAGAAAGCATTTAAGAGAGGAAAAGTGGTGTGTAGAAAGCCAAGATCACCGTCATCAGAATGTTCTTACATTCAGTTGACAGAACAATCAAGTCAGAGAGCTGGTTGATCTGTCTTTAAAAGATCAGGATTCTTCTTTCACTCTCTTTTTGCAAAAGTTCAAGTGAATTCCATTTTTCTTGTTTGAACAGAAATACATTTCTTCAGTATTTTGTAAACTTTATTTCTTAACTGCAAGCAGATGCAGGCTGTGAATTAGAAACTTGTTCAAATATTTATTTTCTAACTTCATTGACCTTTCTCTTTCTGTGCCTATCTCTAAATCCCAATCAACCGGTTGCAAACAAAAAAACACCAACCCAATATTTGTTTCTGTTTTTTTTTTTTTTTTTCATCCTACCAGGCACATAGTAGCTGTAGTATTTTTCCAGAAATCTGATTAAAAGCATAATTTGTATTAATTTGTGAAATTGATGCTTACAATAAAAACAATATGGACTATAGAATGGTGACCCCACTGAAAGGAGGAATTTTGCCACGATAAAATTGTAGTACGATCAAACTAATATTCAGGACTCAGGTGAGGTTTCTGAGTTAGAAAAAAGAAATAACCAAAATAGCAAGTGAATATGTAAGGTAGGCATAAATTCTTGAAAATGCAGTTTTGAAATTACCTCAGAATCATAGAATGCTTAAGGTTGGAACGGACCTCTAGAGGTCATCTAGTCCAACCCCCCTGCACACGCAGGATCACCTAGAGCACATGGCACAGGACTGTGTCCAAGTGAGTTTGGAAATTCTCCAGAGAAGGAGACTCCACAACCTCTCTGGGCAGCCTGTGCCAGTGCTCTGTCACGCTCACTGTTAAAAATTTTTTCCTTAATTTCCTGTGGAACTTTTGGTGTTCCAGTTTGTGGCCATCACCTCTAGTTCTGTTGGTGGCCACCACTGACAAGAGGCCAGCACCATACTCCTCCATCCCTCCCTTGAGGTACTTATAAACACTGATTAGATCCCCTCTCAGCCTTCTCTTCTCCAGGCTGAACAGGCGCAGCTCCCTCAGCCTCTCTTTATAGGGCGGATGTTCCAGGCTCCTGACCATCCTTGTAGCCCTGCGCTGGACTCTCTCCAGCAGCTCCACATCCCTCTTGTACTGGGGGGTCCAGCATGGGACACAATACTCTGGATGTGGCCTCACCAGGCCTGAGTAGAGGGGCAGGATCACCTCCCTCAACCTGCTGGAGACGCTCTTCTTAATGCACCCCAGGATCCCATTGGCCTTCTTGACCACAAGAGCACACTGCTGCCTCCTGGTCAACTTGTCCACCACGACACCCAGGTCTTTCTCTGCAGAGCTGCCCTCCAGAAGGTCCGTCCCCAACCTGTACTGGTGTCCGGGGCTTATTTCTCCCCAGGTGCAGGACTTCGCACTTGGCCTTGTTGAATTTCATGAGGTTTTTCACCGCCCAGTTGTCCAGTCTGTCCAGGTCCCTCTGGATGGCAGCGCAGCCCTCTGGGGTATCAGTTACTCCTCCCAGTTTGCTTATCATCAGCAAACTTGCTGAGGGAGCACTCCGTGCCTTCATCCAGGTCATTGATGAATAAATTGAACAGGACTGGACCGAGGACTGACCCCTGGGGGACACTGCTAGCTACAGGCCTCCAACTAGACTCTGCACCGCTGATCACCACTCTCTGGGCCCTGCCATCCAGCCAGTTCCTAACCCACCTCACTGTGCACTCATCTATCCCACGCTTCCGGAGCTTGCCCAGGAGGATGTTGTGAGGGACAGTGTCAAAAGTCTTGCTGAAGTCAAGATAGACAACATCCACCGCTCTCCCCTCATCTATCCAGCTGGTCATTCCATCATAGAAGGCTATCAGGTTAGTCAAGCAAGATTTCCCCTTGGTGAATCCATGCTGACTACTCCTGAGCACCTTCTTGTCCTCTATGCCCGGAGACAACGGCCAGTATGAGCTGTTCCATCTCTTTTCCGGGGACGGAGGTGAGTCTGACTGGCCTGTAGTTGCCTGGGTCCTCCTTCTTGCCTGTTCTGAAGACTGGCGTGACATTGGCTTTCTTCCAGTCTTCCGGCACCTCCCCCATTCTCCAGGATCTTTCAAAGATGATGGAGAGTGGCTTATCTATGACATCCGCCAGCTCCCGCAGCACTCTGGGGTGCATCCCATCAGGGCCCATGGATTTGTGGGTATCGAGGTTCCTTAGGTGCTCTCTGACCCAATCTTCCTCTACCCAGGGCAAGTCTTCCTGTCCACCAGCTTCTTCTCTTGTTCCTAGGGCCTGGGGCTCTAAAGGGCTGCCCTTGGTAAACACCGAAGCAAAGAAGGCATTCAGCCACTCTGCTTTTTCTGTGTTATTCGTAACCAGGGTGCCCATCCCATTCACCAGTGGACCCACCTTTTCCCTTGATTTTCCTTTTGCTGTTAATATAGCTGAAGAAGTTTTTCTTGTTATTTTTAATGTCACTTGCCAGATTGCCTTCCAAATGCCTTGTCGCATCTCTGCATTCTCTGACTACATTCTTGTATTTCTCCCAGGGGGCCTGTCCTTTTTTCCACATTCTGTATACCACCTTCTTCTGCTTGAGCATTGCCACAAGCTCCTTGCTCATCCACGCCGGTCTCCTGCTCCCTCTGCCTGCCTTCCTACACACAGGGATGCACTGCTGCTGGGCGTGGAGGAAGTGCTGCTTGAAAACTAACCAGCTCTCTTGGGCCCCCCTTCCTTCTAGAGCTCTAGCCCATGGGATTCTTCCAAGGAGGTCTCTGAAGAGGTTAAAGTTGGCCCTCCTGAAGTCCATGGTTGCAAGACTACTTACAGCCCTGCCTCCTCCTTGGAGGCATGGGAGGAAGTCTCCCATAACTTCCTCACAAGGAAGCTCAGGAGGTGAAGCTTAGATGAATGGACAGTGGAGAGAGGACTGGCTGGATGGCAGAGCTCAGAGGATTGTGATAAATGAGGTCAAGTTTTGTTGGAGGCTTGTGGCCAGTGGTGTCCCGCAGGGGTCAGTACTGGAACCGGTGCTCTTCAACTTGTTCATCAATGATTTGAATGAGGGCACAGAGTGCGCCCTGAGCAAGTTTCAAGATGATACAAAACTGGGTGGAGTGGCCAACACTCCAGAGGTCTGTGCTGCCATTCAGAGAGACCTGGACAGGATGGGCAGGGAGGAACGTCACGAGGTTCAACAACAATTGGGATAGCACAAGGTGTACGGACTCTGAATTGCATGTAGTATTTAGAGGTTTACAGCAATTTTGAGCCTGGTCTTGAACTGCCAAAAGCTACCAAAGTTGAAAGCACATTAACATAATCCTGCACAGGCTTGAATCAGTGAGAGAAATATGGTAATGCCAGTTTTGGAATTGACCCCCAATTTTTGAAAGCAGCAGCTGTCATCCTGACTCTCCATGGGGTTGAGTGCTCCCCACAGCCTAAGCTGTTCACTGAGCTTCTAACACTGGTCTGGGTTCTGCACAAGGCTGTAAAAATGCTAAAACAAACAAAAAAAGAGCCTGGCACAGAGGGAGAAAAAAAATGTTTGCTTAGTGCAACATATGAAATTCATGGACTTCGGAGGGGGTGAAACCAAAGATCTTTATTTAGAGTTAACCACAACTTATACAGCTTCTGACCCTGGAGCAGCCCCCACCCTGTCTGGCAGCACACAAAGCCAAGCAACCCAACCAACCGATCAATTAGATGATCACATCTCATACACATCGCGAAGGGACCCGTCTTGGTCTCTTGTCTGTTAAAACACAAGCATGAACTCTTCCTCAAGTTACTAAGTCTTTTGGACCTCTCAACTTCCACATACCTAGACCTTTTATGGTAACTTGTCTGTAAATTTTCTGACTTGGCCAAAGTGTTGAGTAACTTGTCTCTCACCTCCTATGTTACAATTTAAAAAATTAAGTACATATAAAGCTTTATCCAATCTTTCTTGGGGGCCATCTCCCTGAGCTCTCCCTTTCTGTTTAATTAACATATTTTTTAGGGTCTGGTGCACGCGCTCAGTAACTGCCTGCCCAGTAGGAGAATGAGGTATACCGAAGACATGTTAAAGGCCCCATTGTGTAGGAGTCCTGGGTTTGCATAGCAACATACACAGGCCCATTGTCTTATCATTTTTGGAACACCCATGACTGCAAAACATCTCAACCAGTGCTTACACACATCCCAAATAAAGTACGGATTGGCTCAGTGATTTAACAAAGTCCACAAATTTCTTCCACTTCTGCTGCTTCTGCTTCCTCTGCTTATTTTTCTGCTTGTACTTCATCTCCTTCTTTTGCTTCTCTCCTGAACATTTCCCAGCCATCTGACCCTCGATCCCCTTTTGTAACCCCATTATGTGGGTCTGGGAGGGTACAAATCGGGTGCCTTCTCTGGGTCCACATGGCCTGAGTCGAACAGATCTTAGCGCAGAGGATTGGCAGCCACCCCTCCCACCCCCCCACCCCCCCATATGCTGGTGCAGACGGTCCTGCTGCACATGGCTGATTGCTTTTGTCCCCCTGAACATCCCAGGCCATTTTTAAGGTGATCCACCACCAGGTGGTCACATGTTTTACCGCGCGTGTATCGCCATCTGCCACCGCCTCCTTAAAGCACTTTCTGCGATCTTCCCACATCTATCGCTAGAGCCTGCCTTCCTTCAGGAAAGTAGGTACCTTCTCCCGAATCCACTCAAGTAACATGACTAAATCCTTCCCGGAAACCTGTGGTGCGCAGTTCTGTTCGTGTACCACGCGCTGCAGCTCGTCTACACTGCCTTTCTGCTCTTGAGACGTTCCACCTCCCATGGGTCCAGGCCGCTTGTGTAATTAGGAGATGGGTGCACACTGGAGCTCTTCCTGCTCCGTTCCCAGTTAGGCTGGCCTGTGCTACCAGGTTCAGGCTTCACCAGCCGCCTCAATGTTAGTGCTCCACGTTGGGCAACACTTGCACAATATGATGCACACAGACTTCAGTGGGGGTGAAACCAAAAACCTCTACTTATACTTAAACGCCACTTACAGAGCTTCTGACCTCAGAGCAGTCCCCACCCTGCCCGGTAGCACGCGACACCCCACCATCAAGCAACCAATCAACCAGATGATCACAGGCTGATCACGCGCGAGGCCATCCAGTGACCTTCTTGGTCATGCGCTGCCCATGTGGCTGCAGCTTCCCGCCTCTCCAGCACAGCCGACCGTCTGTGAACCAGACATTCTTTGCTACTGACCTTAGGCTGTTATGCATAGCCTCGTGTCTCTGTGCAGGGTGCTTGTGAGAGAGGATGGAAAGACTAGGAGACTCCCCTCTAATGAGGGGCACCTCTTGTCCACTCATCTTTCCTCCTTCTCCAGCTCAGCCTCGGCTCTGAGCTCCTGGATCTCTTTACCCTAACTGGAGCTCTCCAGGGAGCAAGAGGCAGCCCACAGTGACCCTTGCCCCAGGGACCAGACTCTGTAACAGTCCTGCTGTCCACAGGCTTCACAGTGGTAGGAAGGGCTCTCCACCTGCCTGTGGGCCACAGGCACTACTGCTCCTGTGGTGCAGCACATGAGGACTTGCGCAAGGTCTGTCCACACAAGTCGTACCTGCCCACAGAGCAGGATGCCCCGCCAGGCACCTATGGAGATGTAGTAGTGAGAAAGAGCAGAAATAGAAGGATGTGGTAGAAGTCGATGCATAAATGGAACCATTGCTAGTGTAACTTGAGGTCCAAAGTTCTCCTTTTTCCACTGACAAGTCTCTTCAAATGCATGTTAAAGCCAAAAGACTTTGGCTTTGGCTAGGGGCTTATGATGACCACAGCCGTGGAAGAGCAGACTGTGACCAGTGATGGGCTGTGAACCAACAGCTCCAGGAGGTGCTCCTGGTAAGGGCAGCTGAGTACTTGGAGCAGCGTCAGAGAGACTCTGGGCACAGGCTGTTTGATGCAGAAAAAAATGTTTATTGGGCTTATGGGAAGGGATTGCGTGGAGGCCGGGTTAGGGGCTGGAGACACACACACGGCTGCAGTGCTGGCTCTGGAGGCCTGTGCGGGGTGCGAGCGTCAGCGCACGCTGCTCCAGCAGAGCTGCACGTCATCGTCAGGAGGCCCGTGCAAGCCAGCTGGCCAGAAGACGGCCAGGTTGCCCTGCCGCACGCCGAAGAGGATGCGGATGAGCAGGCTGCTGCCCGAGGCGCTGTGCAGGCAGAGCTGGCAGGCATGTGCGCAGGGCAGCACGGCAAGGCGGCAGTGCTGTGAGGCGGGCAGCAGCAGCCAGGCTCTCTGCGCCACGTCCTGGAACCATTCTGCTATCTTGCGCGCGTCGAGGAAGGAGTGGGTGCAGAGGGTGCGCAGGAGGCCTGGGCTGCAGCAGGCGCCCGACAGTGACGTGGTCTGGTGCAGGAGGCAGTGCACATCGCCCAGCAGGCGCTGCCGCGTGCACAAGCACCGCGCGTGCACACGCACACGGCCCTGCCACGGCGAGCGTCCCTGCCCATGGGTCGTCTCCAGGCGGAAGGCATGGCCGGGTGGTGGGCGCAGCGGCACCAGGAAGCTGTAGTGGCTGCTGGGGCGGCCTGGGTTGCTGCCAGTCACACAGATGCCTGGGCCCAGGCGCGGGAAGAAGGAGCCCAACGAGAGCGCGTGGCAGGCGGAGAGCAGCTCGTCCAGCAGTTCCTCCAGGGCCTCGGGCATGACCCAGACCGGTTGCTGGAGCTGCTGCTGCTGCAGACACCCCGCTGCCTGTCTCTGGCCCGCACACTCCTCATCCTTGCCCTCATCCTCCTTCTGCTCTTCTTCCTCTTCTTCCTGCTCTTCCTTGTCCTCCTCCTCCTTGTCTTGCTGCTGCCCTGCCCAGCTGCACGACGGACTCGATGGCTTCCCCAGCTCACGGCGCCGCTTCCTGGCCAGCCAGCCGTGGCCCACAAGCAGCACGAGGGCTCCCAGCGCCTCCCCGAGCTTCCCCCAACGGCTGCCAGCCAAGAGCCACTGCTGGGCAGCGTCACTGCCCTCCTGCCGCTGCTGCTGCCGCTGCTTGATGGGCTGCGGCTGCTCCAGCTCTTCCTGCAGTCGGGCCATGGAATGTGTGAGGTGCTGCAGGCGCCGCTGCAGCCGCTCCTGCGTGCCCGCATCCACATGGTCGCTGACCCTGAGCGGCTGCTGCACCACGGCCAGCGCCATCAGCATGAGCACCAGGCACACAGCCATGGCGCTCTCGCTGGCCAGACCGAAGTGCCGCGGTAACGGCCGCGCGTCCCGTCCCCTCGCATTCCGCCCGCCTGTGACACCCGCTGCCCCTTTGTGACTGTGCCGCGTGCTCTGTGCTGCCACGGGCGCTGCCCTGCCACCAGCCCTGGCCCAGCCCAGCAACGGCATGAGAGGGCCTGGAGCCTTCATGTCATGAAACTAAATTCAATATGAGTTTAGATCTTGCTCCGTTTATTAGCCAAAGTGCGCGTCTATTTATACCTACAAGCATCTGAGGGATTTCTAGGCTAGCTTTGGTTGGTTGCTAGGGGGGTTGCTAGGTCCCGGCCGCATAGGCTCTTCTCAGCTCTGCAAAGTTGTTTACCCGAAACGGCCAGCTACTCTTTCCCAGCTAGCTCCTCATTCCCAGCCGGCCAAGGACAATTCGCTAACACTCCCCTGTACATTATCAGCAAGGCGCAGGTGGTGCAGATCCTCAGATCCTACAGTTCCCCCTTTTTTCTTTTGCACTAGTCAAGCCTTGCTGGTAAGCGAGACTATCATACGTCTAATACATGCAAAAGTACAGCTAAAGATACAAAGCATAAACAGTAAAACAACCAGTAACATCAGCCTCAATTTTACTAGTACATGCACCCATCCCCAAGTCCATGTTGGTCTGCAAACTCTTCCCAGCCAGAGAGTCCAACGTCCTGCTGAGCAGCGTCCATTGTTTATTGATCTGCTGATGGGCAGTTCAAAGACTCTCGATCATTTCAACGTAGGGGTTGTGCTTACCGCCTGGAGCCGTAAGGTGTCCTTGGTCTCCAAGCCATTCCTCTATAAGTCCTCCTTTTTTCTTTTGCAATAACCAGGCTTTATGAGTATGGGAGGGTAGCATTCGCCTTAAGCATGCAAAGGCACAGCTGAATAAGCCTAGGACAAGAAGCATAACAATCCAAAGCATCAGTCCTGTCTTAAGCAAGGATTTTAGCCACCCACCAATACCCAATAAATCAGTTAACCCATCCAGCCCAAAGAAGACCACATCTTTCTGTATCTTCTGGGTGTGTTCCATCAGCTGTTGGATTTGCTGGTGGATTGCTCTGGAATGGTCCTGCAGGTCCATGCAGCACATTCCTTCAAAGTCTTCACATCCGTGCCCATGGGCTAGCAGCAGGAAGTCGATGGCCGCTCTATTTTGTAGCACCGCGTGTTGCACCTGTGATAAATCTAGCGCAAGATTAGAGAGGACCTGACTGGTGACATTTGCTTGTTTAACCACCCAGCAGGACAGGGTGTCTAAGACTTTGTGGGCTCGCGCTGCTGCCGCCCCCAGTACGAAGAGGGATGCGAAAACTACCTCCCACTTAGACCAGAGGCAGACTTCGTCATTACAGTCCTCCGTCTGGGTTATGCTACGCGCCATTCGCCGAGTTCTTCTTTTGACACTGGTGCTGTTAGGATGGACCCAGGGCAAAGCCATACTTACTTGGCCTACCGTACATGGACCCCCCTATGGGCTTTGATGGAATTCAGACAACTTTTGCTGGACCCTCCCATAACCTGGTTCGAGGATGCCGATAGTGCACGCTCATAGGTGACTCCTGCATTTTTTCACTACGGACCTGCTGTGCATGCACCTACATGGAGGGTTCCGTGTCATCTCCAAACACACAAAGATGGTTTGATACAAACAGTATGTAGGACAACTGCTCTTTTGGGTCTGTCATTTCCTTAAATTTCATCAGGTAATTTTTTAAGGTGCGATTAGCCCGTTCTACCATGGCCTGGCCGGTGGGCGAATTTGAGATTCCCCTGACATGCTTAATGCCCCATTTTTTGCAAAGCTGACGGACAGTGTCACTGGCATATGCCGGACCATTGTCCGTCTTAATCATTTCTGGGACTCCTAACACTGCAAAGCAAGCGGTGAGATGTTTTTTCACATGGAGGGCTCTTTCCCCAGGCTGAGCAGTTGCCCATATTACATGCAAGTAAGTATCAATAGACACATGCACATACTTAAGTCGAGCAGACTCCGGAACATGTGTTACATCCATTTGCCATATCTCTAATGCCTTCAGGCCCCTGGGGTTCACAGCAATGCCCAGACCCGGCCCATTTCTGGTCCAGCCTTCTATGATAGAATGACCGGCTGGATAGACGAGGGGAGAGCAGTGGATGTCGTCTATCTCGACTTCACCAAGGCTTTTGACACCGTCCCTCACAACATCCTCCTGGGCAAGCTCCAGAAGTGTGGGATAGATGAGTGGACAGTGAGGTGGATTAGGAACTGGCTGGATGGGAGGGCCCAGAGAGTGGTGATCAGCAGTGCAGAGTCTAGTTGGAGGCCTGTAGCTAGCGGGGTCCCCCAGGGGTCAGTCCTTGGTCCAGTCCTGTTCAATTTATTCATCAGTGACCTGGATGAAGGCACAGAGTGCTCCCTCAGCAAGTTTGCTGATGACACGAAACTGGGAGGAGTAGCCGATACCCCAGGGGGCTGTGCTGCCATCCAGAGGGACCTGGACAGACTGGACAACTGGGCGGTGGAAAACCTCATGCAATTCAACAAGGCCAAGTGCAAGGTCCTGCACCTGGGGAGGAATAACCCCAGACACCAGTACAGGTTGGGGACCGACCTTCTGGAGAGCAGCTCTGCGGAGAAAGACCTGGGTGTCATGGTGGATGATAAGTTGACCATGAGGCAGCAGTGTGCCCTCGTGGCCAAGAAGGCCAATGGAATCCTGGGCTGCATTAAGAAGAGCGTCTCCAGCAGGTCGAGGGAGGTGATCCTGCCCCTCTATTCAGCCCTGGTGAGGCCACATCTGGAGTATTGTGTCCAGTTCTGGGCTCCACAGTACAAGAGGGATGTGGAGCTTCTGGAGAGAGTCCAGCACAGGGCCACAAGGATGATCAGGGGCCTGGAACATCTGCCCTATGAGGAGAGAGTGAGGGAGCTGGGCCCTGTTCAGCCAGGAGAAGAGAAGGCTGAGAGGGGATCTAATCAGTGTCTACAAATACCTCAAGGGAGGGAGTGCAGAGGACGGTGATGGTCTCTTTTCACTGGTGGCCACTGATAGGACTAGAGGAAATGGCCGGAAACTGAAACACCAAAAATTTCATAGGAACTTAAGGAAAAATTTCTTAACAGTGAGGGTGACAGAGCACTGGAACAGGCTGCCCAGAGAGGTTGTGGAGTCTCCTTCTCTGGAGATCTTCAAAACCCGCTTGGATGCAGTCCTGTGCCACATGCTCTAGGTGACCCTGCGTGTGCAGGGGGGTTGGACTAGATGATCTCTAGAGGTCCCTTCCAACCCTAAGCATTCTATGATTCTATGATTCTATGATACTTCACTGTTCTTAACATGAATGCAGCTTACGTTGCACAAACCAGAGCTACTTCAGAAAGTCTCAATTTCTCCCTGGAAGAATGAACAGCTGGGGATACAGAAATGCAAGATTTGCTTTTTGTTGAACTTAATCTGGCTTTATTTATTTCATTAACCCACTTATTTCATTAACCCATTTCAGAAATCTGCACTGCTATGGAGAGTCCCTGCTCCTTATATCCCAAGAAAACACTTCCACTCCCTCTTTTACCATGTGTAGTAGTTCTGTTGCTCTCTGACCTGACCAGAAAATGAGTTTTTATCACTGTGAAATTAGGTTTTTCCAAGACAGTGTTTCCACAGTGGTAAAAACTCATGTTGGCTGTAAACTATAAAAACTACACATGGTTCCAGAGCAGCAGGAAACCTAAGGCTCCTTCCATTCATGTGTTTCTTTGGACTTTCTCCACTTACACTGCATGCCAGGTGCACTCCAACCCTCCAGACCTTCTTTTGCTAGAAAACAGTAAAATACCTAGTGTCTGCAAGCAGCTCTGAGGAACTGAGGCCCGGAGACAGTTTTTTCTCATTGAAGCTGATTGAGCCAAGGTCTCCTCAGAAGTGGTAACAAGGGGAGAGAGATGTGAGAACCCCATTCCCAGCTGAAAATAAAATAAAAAATAAAAAGCCGGAGCACCGGGGGGAGGGGGGGGGCGGAGGCGGGAGGGGGGGATGCAGGTAATGGACCCAGAAACAGGAACTTGGGATGGAAACATCCCCGGTGCTGACAAGTCCTCCAGGTTGGATTCCAACTTGGAGTATGAAGAGGACGCAGATGACTAGCAGCTGGCAAAGCAGCTTTCTGAACCAAACGCAGCCAACGTGCAAATCGGCCAGAACTACTTCTCGTTTTAAAGCACCCGAGCAGCAGAACATGCACAGCCGTTTCAAGCAGTAATCCCATGAAAGCTTTCCGTGAGAGTGTTAAAGCTGCGGCAGTAGGGCAGAGGCAGTTTATTTTATTAAAAATAAGCCCTTTGGGGATAGCACGGACCAGAGCGGCTGCCCGAACACTCCTCCCCCGCACCGCGCTCTCCCACCGCCATTTTCCCCTCGGGCTGCTGCGCTCGGGTGCTTCCTGGCGGCGAGCGCGCATGCGCGGCAGGGAGGCCGGGGCCGCTCGCGGGGGCGGGGGCGGGGGCGGGGGCGGGGGCGGGGGCGGAGCACGCGCATGCGCATGCGCGCGGCGCCGCACAGGGGGCGGCCGTTGTGGCGGTTCCGCGGGTGAGTAAGGTGGGGGC
Source organism: Tinamus guttatus (assembly GCF_059628265.1). Lineage (NCBI taxonomy): Eukaryota > Metazoa > Chordata > Aves > Tinamiformes > Tinamidae > Tinamus > Tinamus guttatus. The sequence continues at coordinate 815,017 of NW_028288812.1, read as the reverse complement.
CGCGTCCTGTCCCGGTGCTGCCCTTTTACGAGGTGGCGGGTTGGAGGGGGGCGGCTCAGTTTTCAGCCGGGAACGAAGGGAGGGCGCAGGGATGTGTCTGTTTCGGCTTCCCCTGAAACGGTGACGTTGCATTTTGAGCCTGTGTGCGTGGTTTTCTTCTGCCGGTGCAGCCTGTCATAGGCTATATAGGAAGGTCGCCTAGCGCATCCTAATTCTTAGATGAGGCCTAAGAAAAAAAAAAAAAAAGGGAGCAGGTGCTTTTCTGCCCTAGGGGGAAACAGTTGGACAGTTTTAGTTGGGACCTTAAAACACATAGATATATGTATCAAAAACAAAACAAAAAAAGGCCTCATGAAAAAAACAGATATGTCAAATAGGATCAGTATCACTTCTTCATTTTGCCCTTTTTTCCATACTCTTCTATAGCGTGCAGCAATCAAGGTGCAGACATTTTAAAAAGGAACAACGAGGTTTAATGTCTCCAAGTTTAGCCAGGATAAATGCATTTCGGTGTTTTATTTGTCTATCCTGGGTTGAGATTTTTAGAATAACTCCTGATCTAATATATCTGGGTTCTTGGTGTAATATATTTGGGTCCTGAAGCTATTGCTGTGAGCAGCATGCTGTTTTTTGTCGAGGTGGAACTTCCTGTTATCTCTTGCAACCTCATCAAAATTGAGAAGATGTAGGGTCTTTGGAAATGGCCAGGGCATGCATGTATATTACTTTAAAGTAAAGGAAATGCTTCTCATGTGTCTTTTCTTCTACACTACTTGAATGTGTTGCAGGTTCATCATAATAAGCTTTTTAGAGCTGCTAAAGAATATCCGAGTGATTGACTAAAATTTGTGAATCATGCCACTTTGTTATGTAGAGAGTATGCATGTAAACTTGCTTCTTGCATGAAGGCTAGAATGGAATCCTAAAAGTGGAAGCCAGAGCTGTGGATGTGGTGAAATCTTATTTGAAAGCAAAAAAAAAAAAAAAAAGAGAGAGAAAATAATGTATGTGGTTCTAATTTATTTTTCTGCTAAAACTTTGTTTTTTAGGCAATGTAAGCATTTTAAGGATATGGTTGAGAAGAAATAGGTATGTCAGCTCTTTGCCCACCGCCCTCACCTGCAGTTTCCAAAACAGAGATCTGTTTGAATGGAGAGTCACCTTTGTTAGCTGCCACTTTTGCTTACTGGGACAATATTCTTGGTCCCAGAGTGCGACACATTTGGGCCCCAAAGACCAAACAAGTTCTCCTCAGCGATGGTGAAAGAACTTTTCTTGCAAATCACACACTAAATGGAGAGATACTTCGGAATGCAGAAAGCGGTGCAATAGATGTGAAGTTTTTCGTTTTGGCAGAGAAAAGAGTAATCATTGTGTCATTAATCTTCGATGGAAACTGGAATGGAGACAGAAGCACCTATGGACTGTCCATTATACTTCCACAAAGTGACCTTGGCTTCTACCTGCCTCTTCACAGGGTGTGTGTGGATAGCTTAACACATATTATAAGGAAAGGGAGAATATGGATGCACAAGGTAGGTTTGCTTTTCATTGCTAAAAACAGTTGTCTTAGTTGTTTTGGGCACTAGCAAAATATGAGGCTGTGTCATACCCAGACAAAAACTCGAAGGAAAGTGATCTCTCTAGAAGTAAGAAATCCATATGTCAGCAAATTCAAAGCTGGATTTTCAGTCATGTGAATTGTTGTTACATAGGGCATTGTATGAGCATATGCCAGTTTCTAGTTAAAACAGGTGTCCTACGCATTGTCTTTCATCTCCCTGAATCTAATAAAAATTAGTACTACAAAATGTGCTAAGTATTCGTATTCAGTAGAATTGGAAAATTACTATGTTTCAGATAATTGTTTTCACACTTTGTGTCTAAAAAAGGAAACTCTTGGAATGATTTCACGTTACTGCTATTGTATACAGTAGTCACTGCATTATTTCCCCAAAAAGATATTGGCAAGCAGTTTTTGCAAGAGAACTCACCAGAGTATTAAGCTGTGGGAGAATCAGTAAGATAAATCTGCTTTAGTCCAAATATTATTACTACTTCTGAATCCTGAAGAAGAAAACTATATTAAATTATTTTTAAAGAATTGCACCTTAGTGCATTGTGGATTTTTCATGATTAAATGGAAATTATGTCTTTCATTAAAAATACGTGATGGTCTAATAATAAAGTCAGTTGTTCTCTATACGTTAGTACTTTTGACATAAAGAAATGCTCATGCTCTTACTTAATTTCCCAGTCATTTAGGTCTCTCTTTACAGACTTTCTGTGTGGAATAGGGAAGTTCAGATAAAGCTTTGTGCATCGTTGTTAACTACAGCTTCCCTCTTTTTCAATCTACTGTAGAAATGGCCTTTCAGTTATATTGACCATGATGGAACATGTTTTCTGGTGGCATTCTCTGAAAATAGTCTTAAATTCTTCATTCTTTTTCAGATGTTCCTGAAATAGACAGTCCAGCTTGGTCAGTCAAGACAGTTAAATTCTATTTAAAAAGTTCTTGTTGGGTTTTTGAGGAAGGTCAAAAGTGTTTATAGCGTTTTTTGAAGATGAGGAGAGCAGAGAAATCAGAGCCTTAACCTTACTTGGTATTAAACATTTAGATTAAATTTTAGGCGTGAGTAGTGTGTGAAGACAGGCTGAAATACTAGTTTCCAATTTCTGACAATTTATCAAGCGTGTCTATATGAGAACAAATTATATTGAATTAAAATGTCAGAAGAACTATGCATCTGTTCTGGCATTTATAGTGTTGTGGTTATCAGTTCTCATGAGATCTGTTTAGGGATGAACAATCAGACTTTAGACAAGAAGAAACCTTCTGAACTCAGGGCTAAGACAAATGTGGAACAATATTCATACTGGTAAAGACAAGCGATTCCAAACAGGGGTACCGTATGGGGTGAGAAATCCCTTTTATTCATATAGATATCATATTTTAGTTCTTTGACAATTAATGGCAGCTCTATTTCTAAAGAGGAAAAAAAAGTGGCTTATGGTATTACAGTGGTACTAAGGTATTTACATGAAGTCTTCTTTCAAAACAAAGGATCTTCATTGTCTAGGAAGCTTCACAATAGAAGTGTCCTTAAGGAATCTACATTGTAGCCTTTCAAATCGTTAGCTGGGTGCCATTTGATGGCAATTTACTATAGATTATGCCTTATTCCCCTGTTTCAAAAGAGTTAGGCAAACTCTACCCACTTGAGATTGATGGACTTCAAGTAGTTCATGAGACCAATGGGATTAGAAATGCAGTAACTTCCTAGCATTTAGCAAAACTTATTAGTTGTTGTGGCATTATTTATTTTTGGATCTCGTAGTGATTGATCAAGTGATTTAAGCTTTTATTGTGAATAATAATTCAATATTGTTGAATTACATTTTGAATGTTGTTTGCTACTGAGCTGCTGGTGAGTGTGTTTGGAAAGCCTAGTCCAATCTCTTCTACAGTGGTGTTTTATATGCTGTGAGGTTTTGTGTCTCCTGGACTTGATTTTGAAACAGAAGGCATGTTTTGAAGTCTTGTCAGTGTCTGAAGATGTGAAAATAATCCTGTCTTTCCTCCCCTGTCCAAACCAATATTTTTCCTTATCCTAGAGATATCATTTTCTCCTGTTTCTGTGGGAGTCATCCCTGTGTATGTTAATCATTTGAAAATAAAAGTATATAAAACGGAATTCTGAACTTTAATCTTTTGATCATTTGTCATTTTCTTGGTCTTTAACAAAAGAACTACTAATCTGTTGTTACTGTCATCATTCTCTCACTTTCCTGCTACTCCTGCTATGTGTAAGAGGTTTGGTGGGAAGTGGAGCAGGGAGCACTGATCACTTTGAAGTGACTTCATTCCTAGCAGTGTCAACTCTGTAAAAGAAAAAGACTTGAACATCAAAGTTTGAATCTAAGAAGCATGTTTCTGAAGGGAAGAAATTTGGCCTTTGACTGTTGTGTGCATGCGTGTATAGAGAAATACCAAAGCTTTTATATTTAACTGCTTTCTTGCTCAGGAGAGGCAAGAACATTTCCAGAAGATTGCCCTGGAAGGCACGGAGAGAATGGAGGATCAGGTAAGACAGGCTGGTTGATGAATATGGCACAACATGACAAAATTAATCGACTGGATCTCGTGACTGTAGCACTTGGTGCCACTTCTCATTTCTGGGATTCAGGAAGATACTTTGGACTGGCTGATGACCTGCCATACACATGAGGAAAACTACTGAAGATAGGATGGTGGGAGCTGTGAAAAAACAAATACATTGCGTCACTTTATGTGTAAAAGGAAAGCCTATGAAGAATGTTGTATTTCAGAAGAGGGAAGTGTTTTATGTGTACTTCAGTTTCCCTAAAGGTAGTAGCTTCCACAGATATATGCTTTCTCCTGTTAAGAGTAGTTTTTCAATAGGTCATTACCTTTTCAGGTTACAGAGATGTATGGAATCTGTTGTGTTAGAATGTGCTTGTAGATCTAATGTGTGAGACTGTGAGGTTTCTGAAAAAGTAGGAAAATGTGGCTTTTGTGTGTGTGTGAAGCAAGAGAAATAAGGCACCATGTTAATAACTAGTAAGCCTGATACTGTTGCCCTGTCACTGTGAAAACATTATAGTTTGAATACAGTACTTGCATGTAATATGGTGTGAATAAATTGTATCATTATAAATGTTTTCTGAGTAGGTTGATCAAACTGATCTGGTGAATCAGCCTAGCACCCCGGGAACGCATTTTACATGTCTGGTTAAAAAGTGAATTGCGTGTTTCCAATTTACAATTGCTGTTGAAGTTTTGTGTATTAACTCATACACCGCACTTCCAAATAATAGAAACTTAGGATGTTTTGCCTGAGTTTCTCCCTGGCAACTTCCTGTACTGCATGCTTTAACTTCAAACATGTTATTTATTCCACAGGGCCACAGTATCATTCCGATGCTGACAGGAGAAGTTATTCCTGTAATGGAACTCCTTTCGTCTATGAAATCACACAGTGTTTCAGAAGAAATAGATGTAAGTCCTTATATTTATTGCATTCTGAGTAATAAAGTGATGTTCTCATTTGAAGCTCTCAACAACAACAAAAAATAACGTTCCACTTAGTGAAGTTTTGCTCAGCACTTAGTAAAATTAGTTACCAGTGATACCATTTTTAAAAGAACGGGAGAGAGGCTGTTCACACAAAACAAAACAAGTGAAGATGTAATTGGGTTTAATGTTGATAACCGTTTCAGTGTGGTTTATCATTCTCATGAAAGAAATAGAAGTGATTTGACTTGAACTAATTTAAGGTAATCTGGAGAAGGCATTAGAAAAACCTCTTGGGTGCAATCTGACTGTCAAGTTGGAGAAACAAGTTTAATCATCAGTGACTTTTTCAGTATTCTTTGGCCAAAGACTGAGGCCTTTTTACGCTTTTGGTTTTCTGGCAATGTTAAAACTTTAGTTTAAGCAGATCCTAAAGAGAGAGTTCCTGAAGAGCAAGCACCTGTGTTCAAAACAAAAAGTAGTTATTTAAAATTGGCACATATCCTTGTGTAACCTTTGTTTGTGTTTATTTGCGTTTCAGGTAAGTGATACTGTGCTAAATGACGATGGCATTGGGGATAGTTGTCATGAAGGCTTTCTCCTCAAGTATGAAATTCAGTTTTGATAGCAAAATGACATAGACTTGTGTGTGTGTATATTTATAAATATGTATGCATGTGAGTGTGTGATTAGATTTATTTGTAAGAATGGAAAAAGACATGTATTTGACTTTTATTGTATTTTTAATGTAAAACCAGAAATAATTGCACTTCAGAGAAACTATTCTGTGGGAATAGTATTTCATCGATTTTTAGATCATGTTATTTTAGAATATCACCCTTACAATTTCATTAATTTCTGTACTGCTTAACTTCAAATAATCTATAATCTGTTTATACAGTGTGACATATTCTTTCAGTACTGCACAAATTCATGTGTTAAATTTACAAATTATTGACACATAGTATTTACTTTTATAGAAAAATTGGGTTCTCTTTGTGTTTTTAATCCTTTAAGGCTATCACTCTTTATAAAATAATATGACGAATGTTGTTAGATGGATTGTTGTAAACAACTAGAGTCACTGATTCTATGATGATAAGTTACTCTTCTATCAGTTAATGGCTGCCTTGATGCTACTTCTCTTTCACAGATAAAATTTTCAAGAAGCAGAATAACTTGGCCATTTGCCTAAAGGGTCCTAACATCAAGGACCCTGCTTGAAACATATCTATTACTCTGACATGCTGCTGACAACATCCAAATAAAGAGCAGTGAGATGTGCAGTGTTGCACAGTAGTCCTCCTAAGTCAGAGTCACTGCATATGTTATAGCTGTGTATCTCTACAGTGATCAGGAGCATACTTCTGCGTTATGTGATTTTCTGTGTACCCCCTTTTCCTGCTTTTATAACTTTTTTAAAAATTACTGCTAATAGTATCAAGGTCGTACAGTTTTATGCAGCAGTTGTACAATCAGTGGCAAGATTATTGAGCAGAAGTGACATGAATGATCTGATGAACTCTGTGTCTTGAAGGATAAAGATTCAGTTAAGCTTCCTGTGCTGCTCTACTTGATAAGGTCTACTACCCTCTGAAAAACAGCATCAAGTCCTCTGGGTCTGCTCTCAATCTAATATAGTGTTGAAATGGATTTCCGTATTTTGCTGACTAAAAATTGGATCGCACAAAGTAAGAAATTCATCTGCACACCTTGAATCTATTTTAAAAATATTTGGTAAGGTAAAGAGTAGTAGGCCCACTATAAAGTCCACCTGTAGGACTTTCACCTGTAGGAGAGTCTCAGCATAGCTGTTATAATCCTAACCATTTTAGAAGTGTTTATTAGAACTGCTTAAACAGTATCCAAACAGTTGCTCAATTCTAATACTTATTCACAGATGTCGGAAAAAAGCTTTCTAATTACAAAGATAACCAGACTTTTGATACCGTGTGGTAGGTAAGAAAAGTGACGACAAAGGTGACGACAAAACATCAACAGAAGTCTGTTAAGAACAGGCTAAGAGTTGTGAGGATTAGTGCAGATAAACTTGTAGCAGCTGCCAAGCTGAGGAGTGACTAAATCAGAGCAGTGCTGCTGGCAAATCACAAGACAACACTCTCTAATTCCCAGTGTGTCACTCTATATCAAGGATCTCATACCTGTGAAGTGTTCTTGTCCATGTAGTTAACAAGAGTAGAGCAGTCCATCTACCAAGCGTCCCAAAACTGCTATCTGACACAAAGTTTTTGAAAATGAGAACTATCAAATAAATCATCTTTCAAAATTCTTTTAAATCCTTTATTATTAATGTCTTCTGCTATTTTAGGTGAATTATTTTGTAGTGGTGGTGAAGTGGTGTAGATGGTATACTACAGTTATGATACAGAGACAGTTTGGGTTAGCACCCAAGTGATATTTGGAGATTTTGTCTGCCGGTTTTTCTATCAATTGGACTAAAACTGTAAGTGTTGCTAAAATCTGAAAGTTATACTGGGGACTTAATTCTGTGGAATCATGGTGATGATTATATTTTAAAAGTATTTATAAAGGTATTAACCTGTTCTGTTTTTATTTGCAGTGCAATTAGTTCACATTTGCAGACCTGTGGTTGTTCTGTAGTTGTAGGAAGCAGTGCAGAAAAAGTGAATAAGGTAATGCACTTCTGAACAAACCAACTTGAATGGCCATTGTTAAGAGTGTGAATGTGTCATTTGCCTATAGATGTACCTGAGGTTGAAGAGAGAGAGAATATCATTATGGAATTGTCTTCAGTTAATTACTCTTAACAGTTATCAATTCTGCTTGAAAAGTGGCTTATAAGTTGTTTTCTGGCAACTTTAAGCAAGGCAATATATTTAATTTTATTCATATTGTTCATAAGGGAATAGTGGATGAATTGGAGATTTTAAGATCAGGTTTGTTAGCTAAATATGAATTGAACCATTCTGGTGTGACTTGCATAGCTCAGGTCAACAGGTGTTGTCCATGTACTTTAAGAAATGGATATCTGCATTATTTTACTGTGCTGGGGAATGCATACTTCTGCATCATGAACTGCTTGTGTTTCATGAAACAGATACACAACTGTAGTTATAAACACACTCCTCAGAATGTGCAGCTTATTAGGATCTTCATCTGTACCATCAGTTTCAAGATATTTGCATACCTGTGTCTGCAATCTATTTGAAATTAATTTGTAAATAACTGCAGACTTAGATCCTTAAATTAAGTTGACTCAACTTTTCAGAAGAGCCAAAGAGATGCAAAACACAAATGTAGACCCCTAAAACTGCAAGAAAAACACCATATTTCAACATAATTGCTGTAGCATGTGTAAAACTGACCTAATGTTAGCAACTTTCCAGGGCTAGAAACAACAGGCAGCATTAGCTGCACTTCTTGGTAGAGAATAGTAAAATGTACATATACCACTATGATCCAGAACTCACCGTTGGAGGCTGTCATTTTGGAACAATAAAATTACTACCTTTTTTGATAGCCACCCTTTTCTCCATTTTATTAATACTTTTTAACTTTCTTCTAAATCTGTTGATTTCATATTGGTTCAGGTTAAGTATTTGTTATCTTTTCTGTTTTTTCTTGTAATGTTTTTTGTACAAATATGGGAAGTTTTGATGCTTTTTTTAAAATTTACTAAGTGTTTAAAAGAAAAATTAAAGGACGATTTTTTTTTATTCAGTGTTTTCCAACTCAAATTTTATACACAGCTTTCTGATTACATATAAAGCTAGTTTCAAATAAATTGAAAATAATTTCTGGAAGATATATATCTGTGTTTGTAGTCCACTGAAATATTTCTAAAATCTTATCTATTTATGGCATATGGCAGTATATCAGCCTTTCACCCAGGAGGGTTTCCCTCCACCCAGGAGGACTTAATTAGACTATTTTTCCATCTTTTCTAATAAATTCACCAAAGTTAATCTTGAATCAAAATATGCACAGACAAATCATGGATTTTATTTTTTAAAAAGTAAATGGAATTCACTAACTAAATTGCCTCTCTGCTTTCACTCTTTAATCTTCTAATGTTAAAGCCTGTTTGATTCAGAATATCCCTGCAGGTGGGAATGGAAAGAAGGGCTTTATAAAAACATACGATCCTAGAGCCTTCAGGTATTAGATACTATTACGTTTAATGAGGACACTGGTACTACTCAGAGTATTTTCTCTGCAGAGTAGTAACAATATTTTCATGTTCTTAGACCGTGACATGGCTGCTGGAGTATACATGTGGAGAAGCAGTATGGTCAAATAAATTCATTTCCTGACAGAAAATATTTTTCTATATTGGAGTTTTCTCTCCGATCATGTTTTTTTAATTATGGTGTACTGATCGTTCAGTTCTAGTTTATTTTGTAAGCATAAGACTTTCCATTTACAGAAATTCTTACTTTCGTGTTTTTTTGATAAATATGTGAATGTATCTGTGTGTATTGCTTCAACTCAAATATCAATTGAAATGTGAAACAGCTTAACATACTATCTTTGAACAGTTAGAGCAGTAAGAATGTGTATGTATGAATCCAATGTTAGTATGTTTGTTTTGCATATTAGGAACCTGTTTGTCACATTTGCACACTATTTCTTTATATTCCATAGTTTGATTTCTGTATACAGCTAATTTTCTGGTGTAATTTTTAACAGATCTTTCACCTGAAACCAGGCTTATCTCTGAGGAGTACTTTTCTTGCACAATTTCTGCTAGTCCTTCACAGAAAAGCCTTAACTTTAATAAAATACATAGAGGATGACACGTAAGTGAATAAGTAATAGAAAATAGACTGTAGGAAATTATGTTCTTTTTGATGTAATCCAGCTTCAAAAATTCTTCTCATCTTTCTTGCAGGCAAAAAGGAAAAAGGCCTTTTAAGTCTCTTTGGAGTTTAAAGATAGACCTTGACCTAACAGCAGAGGGCGATCTTAACATAATAATGGCTTGAGCTGAGAAGATTAAACCAGGTCTACATTTCTTCATCTTTGGGAGACCATTCTACATTAGTGTACAAGAACGTGATATGCTGATGACATTTTAAAATTACCCATTGTTCATGTGTAATATTGCAGTCTTGCATGCTGGTAAAAGAAATCAATGTGAATACCACATTTCAGACAATCACTGATTTATAATGAAGCAATAGTAATAAAGGAAATCTGCAAGAAGCAGGAAGAAGTGCTATCAGACGGAATATCAACTGAAATAGAAGAGCATGCTTTGACTGTTAACAAGCAAGTGTTAACAAGCAATTGTTGATTGTTAACAACATAAATTGCAGCACTGCACAATGGAACTGTGACCTTATTTAAGATGTTATGTTCACTGCCAACCAGGATATTCTGCCACAGATTGTTGGTCTACCATTAAATATTCAGTAATGTAGCATAATTGAGATCTTTCAAAGCACAGAAAATTTGTTTTTCTCAGCTTCTGTTGTCAGTCTTTGGCTATTAGCTGCTATTGTTTTATCCACTGTCAGTTTGTATGCAGGCCAGGTCAAAACCTTAAAATCTTCCCGCAGAGCACCAGAGTGATATTCTAAGTATTCTATTTGTATACCGTAAAATTTTTCATTACTATGTTTTTTTGTTTGTTTTTGTTTTTTGACACTTTGGCTCATGGTTAATGTATGCTGTATTGAAACGGGTGACACATCTGTGTTTGATGACGGTGTATTTCTCTTTTTTTTGGATGAAGGCAGGAATATGTGTCATGTTTTAGAGTAACCTTATAACTAGTTGTTCATTGTAAAAGAACTGCTCTTGTAGTTTGAAAAGCTGCTATTGCTTGTTTGATGAACTTATTCACAGCAGTCCTTGGAGGACAGTTTCCTCTTTTCAAGGTAGTCTTTACTATCTCTTCCGTGAAATGAGATATAAAATCAATAATTCAGATTCATGATGTTTTTTTAAATGGAATACTGTCAGTTCCTAACACATTCAGAATTCTTTACTTTTCACAGAAAGATTTATTGTTAAATATTGAGAGCTCCTGCAGGAAGGCAGTTGTGTCTCAGTTATGTGCTGTTTTTATGAATAAAAATGTTCAACCTCAGTAAGTAGCTGCATCTTGTCCAGCCTTTTTTACTTCTTTTTTATTATTTTTGGACAACAGACTTCACCAATTTTTCAGGAGAACTTGTCAGAGTTATGCTGACATAAGTTGCTTGTGCTTAGATTCTGTTTGTCTTGCTAGCATTTTCTTTTCCTTCTGCACTTTAGTCGGTTTATAATTAAACTACAAGTCTGATTCATAACCTTTAACTCTCTAGGCTCACAATTGTGGGAGAAATTATAATGAACAGTTTTGAACCTTACATAGAAATAGTGTTAAAGTCTAAATAGATGTAAATGTGGTGCTGGAATTAATCACTGTAGCTTGATAGCCGTTGGAAACGTAACATTAACACTATTAACAGTAAAGCTCTAATTTATTGAATATGCTCTCACTTACTTGACTCCACAACCTCTCTGAGCAGCCTGTTCCAGTGGTCTGTCACACTCACTTTCAAGAAGTGTTAAGAAGCACCCTCACTGCTCCTTATCTGCACCTTTTTTTGGGGGGGGCATGCTTACAGTACAACTGTACACAACTTTGTGTGTCCCTTCAGTGGTCACATTGCTCAGACACATATATAACATATTTATATATTGTTTCTGGATATGGTATCACAGTGGTGCAAAATACTTATATACTCCTATTGGTTAAATATGCTTCAGTAGGCACTTAGATAAAGGTTCAAGGCAAGGTAATATTATACCTGACGGTGATGATTTTGATTGTGGCACTCTTGATTTCTACATGTTACAAGCCTCCGTTTTTGTTATAGTTAGCTAAATCGTATAAGTTTGCAGTCATACATATTGTTCTATTTAGGCATAAGGAAAGCTAATTCGGTTTTACACTCTTTCCTATTTCTTTGTAATATAGCATGTATTAAGGGCAGTGGTCCTGAAACAGTACCTCCAAAACCAGGGTTTCTTTTGTACTTTGTAGCCAAATCATGGTTTGCTTTGTATGAAAAAGGTATCTTATGGAAATATGAGGAGAGCAAGAAAGGCAGGTTGGTTATAAGTTTGACATTCTCGTATGTTCAGCCCTTGGTTTTGAGTGGAAGACTTAAAGAAGACAAACACACGGAAAAGGACACAAATACATGCAAAAGAGTGCAAGATTTGTTTTATGCAAATTCAGATTAGTTTATGCAATTGGTTTTCTGCCACATTGACAATCCCCAAATCAGTTACGATGACAAAAGGAAAAAAAGATGATATTCAGTGTTTTTAAAAACTTCATAGGATTTAGTACAACTCAGTCATCCTTAGATATACTTGAGAATTTTACCTGGAGAAATGGCCATCTGAGATCACTCCATTATACAGTTGCATTATCTGTGTGCTTAATATAGGCAAGATTGTACATGCTTGATTTATTTATCTATCTATTTATTTATCTGTATTTTCTCCAAGAGCATGGCACTGAATATTCATAGCATTCAGTACCATTCCTCTACTACATGTGGATTTTTAATATGACCATATATATAACTATGAAAAACAAGTCCTTAATTTTTTTATTTTTCTGAAAAGATAGGAGTTTAAAGTACTGAGCAGATGTACACTGGAGACTTCCCATCATGTAATCTGTGCTTCATTGTTCAAATGACTTGAAATTACTTTAGATTTATAAAAAATTGCTTACTGGTTGAATTTCAGTTGAAAGAACTTAACATGTTAAGCTCTTCTGAGTATGTAATAAGGGAAAAACACTCCGAATTAGTAACACGTGAAATTAAACAACTTCAAATGAACATATAATTGGATTTTTTTTTCCATCTTAACAGATAAAAATGCCTGGGTACTTTTCAGACTGATTCAACTAGGAAATATAGCAACATGATGGAGACAAATAACCAGCTAATCAGTAAAAATATCAAAAAATATATATATTTTGTTTCAAAGGTACTTTAGACCTGACTGGAGATATATAGAGAGAGAATACAGAAGCTCTTAATTTTATGCTGTCTCTCAAGTATTATAATTGGAAGATATTCGGTATGAAGTTCCCTAGATAAAATGGTAGTAAAAGAAAACAAAATTCTCACTGGCATGTCAGCAACCAAAAGTAGAACAGATTCCCCAAAACGGCACTAAAGGCCACATGGTTGAAGTGCAGTAGTTAAGTGCCCAAGCTGCATTGAAAGTCTCTGTTCTAAATGTTGTCATAGCTCACATAGCTCACAACTCTTCCTCTTCTCACTCTAGGAAGAAAAATATCTATGTGACAATTCTGTAGTAATTGCAGATGGGTAAGATAGCAAAACCCACATAAATCAAAGGTTTTAATAAACAGAGATTTCATGTCATAAAATAATAATTCTTGAAAAAAAAAGTTATATATCCGTTTGAAGGACAAGATGAAGCCAAAAGACACAGCATTGCCTGACAGACAAAATACTCACCATCAGCAAAGAAATGCATAAAATCCTCTCGACACTTTCAATTGCAAATCTCTAGAAAGAACAGGAAATAACTTGGGTGGGGAAAGAAAGCATTTAAGAGAGGAAAAGTGGTGTGTAGAAAGCCAAGATCACCGTCATCAGAATACTCTTACATTCAGTTGACAGAACAATCAAGTCAGAGAGCTGGTTGATCTGTCTTTAAAAGATCAGGATTCTTCTTTCACTCTCTTTTTGCAAAAGTTCAAGTGAATTCCATTTTTCTTGTTTGAACAGAAATACATTTCTTCAGTATTTTGTAAACTTTATTTCTTAACTGCAAGCAGATGCAGGCTGTGAATTAGAAACTTGTTCAAATATTTATTTTCTAACTTCATTGACCTTTCTCTTTCTGTGCCTATCTCTAAATCCCAATCAACCGGTTGCAAACAAAAAAACACCAACCCAATATTTGTTTCTGTTTTTTTTTTTTTTTTTCATCCTACCAGGCACATAGTAGCTGTAGTATTTTTCCAGAAATCTGATTAAAAGCATAATTTGTATTAATTTGTGAAATTGATGCTTACAATAAAAACAATATGGACTATAGAATGGTGACCCCACTGAAAGGAGGAATTTTGCCACGATAAAATTGTAGTACGATCAAACTAATATTCAGGACTCAGGTGAGGTTTCTGAGTTAGAAAAAAGAAATAACCAAAATAGCAAGTGAATATGTAAGGTAGGCATAAATTCTTGAAAATGCAGTTTTGAAATTACCTCAGAATCATAGAATGCTTAAGGTTGGAACGGACCTCTAGAGGTCATCTAGTCCAACCCCCCTGCACACGCAGGATCACCTAGAGCACATGGCACAGGACTGTGTCCAAGTGAGTCTGGAAATTCTCCAGAGAAGGAGACTCCACAACCTCTCTGGGCAGCCTGTGCCAGTGCTCTGTCACGCTCACTGTTAAAAATTTTTTCCTTAATTTCCTGTGGAACTTTTGGTGTTCCAGTTTGTGGCCATCACCTCTAGTTCTGTTGGTGGCCACCACTGACAAGAGGCCAGCACCATACTCCTCCATCCCTCCCTTGAGGTACTTATAAACACTGATTAGATCCCCTCTCAGCCTTCTCTTCTCCAGGCTGAACAGGCGCAGCTCCCTCAGCCTCTCTTTATAGGGCGGATGTTCCAGGCTCCTGACCATCCTTGTAGCCCTGCGCTGGACTCTCTCCAGCAGCTCCACATCCCTCTTGTACTGGGGGGTCCAGCATGGGACACAATACTCTGGATGTGGCCTCACCAGGCCTGAGTAGAGGGGCAGGATCACCTCCCTCAACCTGCTGGAGACGCTCTTCTTAATGCACCCCAGGATCCCATTGGCCTTCTTGACCACAAGAGCACACTGCTGCCTCCTGGTCAACTTGTCCACCACGACACCCAGGTCTTTCTCTGCAGAGCTGCCCTCCAGAAGGTCCGTCCCCAACCTGTACTGGTGTCCGGGGCTTATTTCTCCCCAGGTGCAGGACTTCGCACTTGGCCTTGTTGAATTTCATGAGGTTTTTCACCGCCCAGTTGTCCAGTCTGTCCAGGTCCCTCTGGATGGCAGCGCAGCCCTCTGGGGTATCAGTTACTCCTCCCAGTTTGCTTATCATCAGCAAACTTGCTGAGGGAGCACTCCGTGCCTTCATCCAGGTCATTGATGAATAAATTGAACAGGACTGGACCGAGGACTGACCCCTGGGGGACACTGCTAGCTACAGGCCTCCAACTAGACTCTGCACCGCTGATCACCACTCTCTGGGCCCTGCCATCCAGCCAGTTCCTAACCCACCTCACTGTGCACTCATCTATCCCACGCTTCCGGAGCTTGCCCAGGAGGATGTTGTGAGGGACAGTGTCAAAAGTCTTGCTGAAGTCAAGATAGACAACATCCACCGCTCTCCCCTCATCTATCCAGCTGGTCATTCCATCATAGAAGGCTATCAGGTTAGTCAAGCAAGATTTCCCCTTGGTGAATCCATGCTGACTACTCCTGAGCACCTTCTTGTCCTCTATGCCCGGAGACAACGGCCAGTATGAGCTGTTCCATCTCTTTTCCGGGGACGGAGGTGAGTCTGACTGGCCTGTAGTTGCCTGGGTCCTCCTTCTTGCCTGTTCTGAAGACTGGCGTGACATTGGCTTTCTTCCAGTCTTCCGGCACCTCCCCCATTCTCCAGGATCTTTCAAAGATGATGGAGAGTGGCTTATCTATGACATCCGCCAGCTCCCGCAGCACTCTGGGGTGCATCCCATCAGGGCCCATGGATTTGTGGGTATCGAGGTTCCTTAGGTGCTCTCTGACCCAATCTTCCTCTACCCAGGGCAAGTCTTCCTGTCCACCAGCTTCTTCTCTTGTTCCTAGGGCCTGGGGCTCTAAAGGGCTGCCCTTGGTAAACACCGAAGCAAAGAAGGCATTCAGCCACTCTGCTTTTTCTGTGTTATTCGTAACCAGGGTGCCCATCCCATTCACCAGTGGACCCACCTTTTCCCTTGATTTTCCTTTTGCTGTTAATATAGCTGAAGAAGTTTTTCTTGTTATTTTTAATGTCACTTGCCAGATTGCCTTCCAAATGCCTTGTCGCATCTCTGCATTCTCTGACTAAGGTGATCCACCACCAGGTGGTCACATGTTTTACCGCGTGTGTATCGCCATCTGCCACCGCCTCCTTAAAGCACTTTCTGAGATCTTCCCACATCTATCGCTAGAGCCTGCCTTCCTTCAGGAAAGTAGGTACCTTCTCCCGAATCCACTCAAGTAACATGACTAAATCCTTCCTGGAAACCTGTGGTGCGCAGTTCTGTTCGTGTACCACGCGCTGCAGCTCGTCTACACTGCCTTTCTGCTCTTGAGACGTTCCACCTCCCATGGGTCCAGGCCGCTTGTGTAATTAGGAGATGGGTGCACACTGGAGCTCTTCCTGCTCCGTTCCCAGTTAGGCTGGCCTGTGCTACCAGGTTCAGGCTTCACCAGCCGCCTCAATGTTAGTGCTCCACGTTGGGCAACACTTGCACAATATGATGCACACAGACTTCAGTGGGGGTGAAACCAAAAACCTCTACTTATACTTAAACGCCACTTACAGAGCTTCTGACCTCAGAGCAGTCCCCACCCTGCCCGGTAGCACGCGACACCCCACCATCAAGCAACCAATCAACCAGATGATCACAGGCTGATCACGCGCGAGGCCATCCAGTGACCTTCTTGGTCATGCGCTGCCCATGTGGCTGCAGCTTCCCGCCTCTCCAGCACAGCCGACCGTCTGTGAACCAGACATTCTTTGCTACTGACCTTAGGCTGTTATGCATAGCCTCGTGTCTCTGTGCAGGGTGCTTGTGAGAGAGGATGGAAAGACTAGGAGACTCCCCTCTAATGAGGGGCACCTCTTGTCCACTCATCTTTCCTCCTTCTCCAGCTCAGCCTCGGCTCTGAGCTCCTGGATCTCTTTACCCTAACTGGAGCTCTCCAGGGAGCAAGAGGCAGCCCACAGTGACCCTTGCCCCAGGGACCAGACTCTGTAACAGTCCTGCTGTCCACAGGCTTCACAGTGGTAGGAAGGGCTCTCCACCTGCCTGTGGGCCACAGGCACTACTGCTCCTGTGGTGCAGCACATGAGGACTTGCGCAAGGTCTGTCCACACAAGTCGTACCTGCCCACAGAGCAGGATGCCCCGCCAGGCACCTATGGAGATGTAGTAGTGAGAAAGAGCAGAAATAGAAGGATGTGGTAGAAGTCGTTGCATAAATGGAACCATTGCTAGTGTAACTTGAGGTCCAAAGTTCTCCTTTTTCCACTGACAAGTCTCTTCAAATGCATGTTAAAGCCAAAAGACTTTGGCTTTGGCTAGGGGCTTATGATGACCACAGCCGTGGAAGAGCAGACTGTGACCAGTGATGGGCTGTGAACCAACAGCTCCAGGAGGTGCTCCTGGAAAGGGCAGCTGAGTACTTGGAGCAGCGTCAGAGAGACTCTGGGCACAGGCTGTTTGATGCAGAAAAAAATGTTTATTGGGCTTATGGGAAGGGATTGCGTGGAGGCCGGGTTAGGGTTAGGAGACACACACACGGCTGCAGTGCTGGCTCTGGAGGCCTGTGCGGGGTGCGAGCGTCAGCGCACGCTGCTCCAGCAGCGCCGCACGTCATCGTCAGGAGGCCCGTGCAAGCCAGCTGGCCAGAAGACGGCCAGGTTGCCCTGCCGCACGCCAAAGAGGATGCGGATGAGCAGGCTGCTGCCCGAGGCGCTGTGCAGGCAGAGCTGGCAGGCATGTGCGCAGGGCAGCACGGCAAGGCGGCAGTGCTGTGAGGCGGGCAGCAGCAGCCAGGCTCTCTGCGCCACGTCCTGGAACCATTCTGCTATCTTGCGCGCGTCGAGGAAGGAGTGGGTGCAGAGGGTGCGCAGGAGGCCTGGGCTGCAGCAGGCGCCCGACAGTGACATGGTCTGGTGCAGGAGGCAGTGCACATCGCCCAGCAGGCGCTGCCGCGTGCACACGCACCGCGCGTGCACACGCACACGGCCCTGCCACGGCGAGCGTCCCTGCTCATGGGTCGTCTCCAGGCGGAAGGCATGGCCGGGTGGTGGGCGCAGCGGCACCAGGAAGGTGTAGTGGCTGCTGGGGCGGCCTGGGTTGCTGCCAGTCACACAGATGCCTGGGCCCAGGCGCGGGAAGAAGGAGCCCAACGAGAGCGCGTGGCAGGCGGAGAGCAGCTCGTCCAGCAGTTCCTCCAGGGCCTCGGGCATGACCCAGACCGGTTGCTGGAGCTGCTGCTGCTGCAGACACCCCGCTGCCTGTCTCTGGCCCGCACACTCCTCATCCTTGCCCTCATCCTCCTTCTGCTCTTCTTCCTCTTCTTCCTGCTCTTCCTTGTCCTCCTCCTCCTTGTCTTGCTGCTGCCCTGCCCAGCTGCACGACGGACTCGATGGCTTCCCCAGCTCACGGCGCCGCTTCCTGGCCAGCCAGCCGTGGCCCACAAGCAGCACGAGGGCTCCCAGCGCCTCCCCGAGCTTCCCCCAACGGCTGCCAGCCAAGAGCCACTGCTGGGCAGCGTCACTGCCCTCCTGCTGCTGCTGCTGCCGCTGCTCGATGGGCTGCGGCTGCTCCAGCTCTTCCTGCAGCCGGGCCATGGAACGTGTGAGGTGCTGCAGGCGCCGCTGCAGCCGCTCCTGCGTGCCCGCATCCACATGGTCGCTGACCCTGAGCGGCTGCTGCACCACGGCCAGCGCCATCAGCATGAGCACCAGGCACACAGCCATGGCGCTCTCGCTGGCCAGACCGAAGTGCCGCGGTAACGGCCGCGTGTCCCGTCCCCTCGCATTCCGCCCGCCTGTGACACCCGCTGCCCCTTTGTGACTGTGCCGCGTGCTCTGTGCTGCCACGGGCGCTGCCCTGCCACCAGCCCTGGCCCAGCCCAGCAACGGCATGAGAGGGCCTGGAGCCTTCATGTCATGAAACTAAATTCAATATGAGTTTAGATCTTGCTCCGTTTATTAGCCAAAGTGCGCGTCTATTTATACCTACAAGCATCTGAGGGATTTCTAGGCTAGCTTTGGTTGGTTGCTAGGGGGGTTGCTAGGTCCCGGCCGCATAGGCTCTTCTCAGCTCTGCAAAGTTGTTTACCCGAAACGGCCAGCTACTCTTTCCCAGCTAGCTCCTCATTCCCAGCCGGCCAAGGACAACTTGCTAACACTCCCCTGTACATTATCAGCAAGGCGCAGGTGGTGCAGATCCTCAGCACAGCATTTCCCTACTATTCCCCCTTTTTTCTTTTGCACTAGTCAAGCCTTGCTGGTAAGCGAGACTATCATACGTCTAATACATGCAAAAGTACAGCTAAAGATACAAAGCATAAACAGTAAAACAACCAGTAACATCAGCCTCAATTTTACTAGTACATGCACCCATCCCCAAGTCCATGTTGGTCTGCAAACTCTTCCCAGCCAGAGAGTCCAACGTCCTGCTGAGCAGCGTCCATTGTTTATTGATCTGCTGATGGGCAGTTCAAAGACTCTCGATCATTTCAACGTCAGGGTTGTGCTTACCGCCTGGAGCCGTAAGGTGTAGGGGGACATTGTACAGGGGGGTGCCTTTGACCGTCCTTAACTTGGACTGAAAAGGCTGACGTGCAGAATCACTGAATTTCAGTAAACAACTTTTAAGGAAGTGTCTCCTGTACTTGAGGAAGTTCCTAGGACTGAGATGCTGTTTTTAAATCTTGCGGTTAGACGCTTGGATACGGCTTAGCAACCTATGATATGTTAGCACATTAATGCTTGTAACCAATTACTGATGCTCTGCCGAGATGTTGCTATGCTAATTGCTATATATTGTGATACGTAACGCGAAATAAACGAAGTCAGTTCCAGCTTCTATGAAGTTGCTGTCTGGCATTCCTGACCCGCTCCAAGCTGCAACAAGTGGCGCCCGAACAGGGACCACAGGGACAACCCAATTGACCGGTACAGGAACTTGGCACAACGGTGCGGGATTCCGGAGGACGACGTATGGGTGCAGCCGAGTGATCCGACCAAGAAGGTGGACCGGAGCGGGTAAGCCGGCCGTGAATGCGCACACGGGAAGACGGCGTGGGGTAACGGCTAGAAGCAGAATTCCCAGTGCACGTGTACATGGAGCGAGAAGCTGCTGAACAACTGCTGCTGGAGTTATTAGCAAAAAGGGAGGCAGCAGTGAGCACGAAGAAGCTGTATGAGTTGATTAAGTGGGCAAGGGGGAAAGGACATTTAAAGGAGCCACAACTTGTTTTTAGTATAACAGAGTGGCGTGAGATAGGGGACTCATTATGGGAAGCCACTCTGGAGGGCAACAAAACTGCCAAAGAACTGGGTCAAACTTGGCGCGAGGTGGCGAATCAGCTCAAGTGTATGCAGGCTGAAAAGAAAATGGTAGCAGCTGCGACGCAGATGCTGCAAGGGGAGGAATCGTCTCCCGAGGGATTGGCAGTGCAGAAGGGCCCCCTTGGACGAGGCGCTACTGCAGTCCCAAAGAGCACCGCCAAGGAGTTGATTGACAGCGTTCTCGGAGGCGGGTCGTCGCAATCTCAGCGTCCCTCGGAGCCACCACCTTTACCACCGGAACCTGTGCCAGCCGGATCGACCGCGACTCCCGAATCGCCAGACCAGCCAACCGCGACTCCCGAATCGCCAGACCAGCCGTCGGCGCCACCACCCCCAGCAGGGGCAGCTGGGAATAGACCACAGGAGCAACCGCCGGAGCGAAGCCGGGACCGACCCTCTGATAAACTGTTCCGAGAAGCCTCTAGAGCACTGGTTCAAGCTCAGGCAGATGGGCGAGCAACAGATGGGGGGTGGTCTGGGGCTTCCGAGGGGCGTTCGGGTCCGCGGGTTTCCTCTTCGCGTTGGTCTGGGGTTATCAGGGATGCGATTCTGGAGGGTCAATGGGAGCCGGCTATGAGGGTAGCGTGCCCGGTAACCTTTGAGCCGGATGGTCAAGGGGGGGGCAGCGGGTAAATGGGATCCATTTGATTGGAAAATTTTGAGCCAATTAAGGGATACGGTCGTGCGTTGGGGGATCAAAGGCGAGCCCTCCAGACAAATGCTATCCTACATTTTTAACAGCGATATGCTTCTTCCTAGTGATTGTCAACAAATCGCAAAATTAATTTTGACACCGGGTCAGTTACTGTTATGGGAAAGACAGTGGGCAGCTCACGCGGCACGTGAATGCGCTGTGCCGCGGGGGCAGGATGACCCATTGTTTAATTTACGGCCCGAAACGGTCATAGGACAGGGAAACTTCGCGGATGTGGGGGGTGCAGATGCAGTATCCTCCTATTCTTTTGAGGCTCGTGACACAGACCGCCTTATCAGCGTTTATGTCTTTACCAGAGGAAAAGAAGGGGCCGTCTTTTGTAAATGTTAAACAGGGTGTGAACGAGCCCTTTGGTGAGTTTGTGGATCGTTTGCTTAAAGCTTTAGAGGAGATGGATGCGCTAGATGAAAGAACTAGGAGGCTTATGGCGCAGTCCTTAGCAGTTGAGAATGCTAATAAACGAACTAGGGATGTGCTGGTGACATTGCCTCAGGGAGTGTCCCTTGAGGAGATGCTTGAAGAGATCGTTCGTCGGGGTGTGGGAAACCCAGGAGCATTTTTAGGGACTCGGGTAGAGCAGGCATTGCTTGATTCAGCCGCTCAGCAGGCGCAAGCGACCCGAGTGTTAGCGGCGGCACTGCAACCCCTTATGGGAAAGGGACAGAGGAAACGGCCGAGTGATGATGGCCCTAAGTGCTTCCGGTGTGGTCGTCGAGGACATATTCGGAAGAATTGTGATGAAGGGCGTGTTTGGTGCCCCCGATGTCAGACAGACACTCATTCCCAAAAGGCGTGCAGATCAGCCCCTGGTACTGTCTTTTCGGGAAACGGGAATGTGAGCGCGAACCCTGCCCGCGTGAGGAGAACAATGGTGCAGGGGGGGAGCTCTGGCTGCCTGCCACAAGGGGAAGCCTGGGCATTGACCTGGCAGCCGCAGTAAGCATCTGTCTACAAGATGCCTCCCCCGTGCGAATTCCTTCCCAGTTTAAAGGCTTACCTTGGTCAGGGAAAAGAATTGGGGGGTTGATATTGGGTCGATCTTCGGCGGGAATGTCTGGTATTTTTGTAATACCTGGGATTATTGATTCGGATTCGGAAGGGGTAATCGAAATGGTGGTATACACATTGACCCCACCGGTAACTATTGCTAAAGGTAGTAAATTGGCTCAATTAGTTCCTTTGCAGAATTTGTTAGGGGCTATTAATCCCCAAGCAGCTTCATTGCCGCCACGGAAGCAAAAAGGTTTTGGGTCCACAGGAGGACAAGCCCTCTTTAAACATGAAACATAGGCCATTAGTGAAGGTGCAAGTGAGTTTCCGGGGCCAAAGCGTGTGCTGTCAAGGGTTGATGGACACTGGTGCAGATTGCACCATTGTCTCAAGCGAGTGTTGGCCACGGCATTGGCCAAAAAGGATAGCCGCAGCGTGCATTGGAGGTGTAGGCGGGGTTCAACAAACAGAGGAAAGTGTTTACCCTGTACAGCTTACAATAGATGATCAAGTGGTCAGCACTCACGTGTCTATCCTGCCGTTGCCTGCTCCTATTCAAATGTTGATTGGCAGGGAGTGCATGGCTCAGCTAGGAGTGGTTCTCTCAACTGCGTCAAGACAGGGTTTTCCTTAGCGGCTACTGTTGAGCAGCCCATTGCTATCACCTGGATAACAGAAGACCCTGTCTGGGTGGAGCAGTGGCCGCTAACGAAGGAAAGGCTGCAAATAGCGGAAGAGTTAGTAGAGGAACAGTTAAAGGCGGGTCATTTGGTGCCCTCCACTAGCCCATGGAATACACCGATCTTTGTTATTCCTAAGAAGTCAGGGAAGTGGAGGTTACTTCATGATCTTCGTGCAGTTAATCAACAGATGCAGGCGATGGGGGCTTTACAGCCCGGCCTGCCTTCTCCTTCTATGATCCCGGAAACTTGGTACTTGTTGATAATTGACTTAAAAGATTGTTTCTATACCATTCCGCTGCAGGCCCAGGACTCCGTCCGCTTTGCATTTACGCTACCATCCATAAATAGGGCAGCACCTGCTAGGCGTTATCAGTGGGTAGTGTTACCCCAAGGAATGAAGAACAGTCTGACAATGTGTCAATTGTTTGTGGCCGCGGCCCTGCAGCCATTGCGTACACAGTGGCCACATACATTGATCTATCATTATATGGATGATATCCTTTTTGCACGAGCAGAACCTATTACGGTAAAAGAGGAGGAAGTAATTTCAAAGGCCCTTCGGGAGCGAGGGTTGCAAATTGCACCTGAAAAGGTACAACGTACTCAGCCTTGGAAGTACTTGGGTTGGCTTATATCAGAGGCTACCATTAGGCCACAGAAAGTAGAATTGAAAGTGAGCCTGCGCACGTTGTCTGATGTGCAAACCTTTATGGGGGATTTGCAATGGGTACGGTCTGTCCTAGGTATTAGCAATGATGAGATTGCACCATTAGTGCCTTTACTAAAAGGTACTGACCCAGCGACGCCAATCAGCCTGACAGAGCAGCAACAACAGTGCCTTCGGAATCTCTCCCAGGTCTTGTCTCAGCGGTTAGCCTACCGCCGGAGGTTGGACCTCGGTATAACCTTACTACTGTTAAAGGGGCCGACTAGTTACGCTGCTGTAATTAGTCAGCTCATTAAAGAAAAAGGGGGAGAGACACAGGTATCGGTGCTAGAATGGGTATTCCCTGCAGTGCGTCCAAAAACAGCTATTGCGACACCCTTTGAGATTCTGGGATCTCTAATTCGGAAAGGTAGGGATCGGGTCGTAGCGATTGCAGGGGAAGAACCGAACATGATAGGTCTACCGATACAAAAGGGAGATTTAGAGTGGGCAATTAGGCACTCGACAGCTCTGCAGTTGGCGTTGTTGGATTTTTCAGGGGACATAATATCGCGCCCAGTGTCGGGGAAAATCGGTCACTTGTTAAACAGTTATGATTGGGTCGAACGCCCTAAGCGATCCAAGCGACCATTGCCAGATGCGGTAACGGCTTTCACAGATGCAGGTAAAAAATCGCACTTGGCTGCAATTACCTGGCAGGATGGAGATCGATGGGAGTCTCAGACTTTATCCGCGGAGGAGAAGGATTCCCTTCAAACCTTGGAATTGAAAGCAGTAGTTTGGGCCTTCACCAAGTGGGTGTCGGTACCCTTGAATGTGGTCACTGACTCCTTATACGTAGCAGGAGTGGTAGACCGAATAGAAGGTGCCTTGATTAAGGCCATGGAGGATCAGCGATTGGGAAAGTTGTTCCTTCAATTAAGGAAGGCGATTATGATGAGGACTGAGTCTTACTGCGTGATACATATCCGTAGTCACACATGGGAACTAGGCCTAGGGGAAAGGAATGCCCGAGCAGATAGGTTGGTGAGTGTAGCCCCTCGGATGGGACCATTCAATCGGTTTGAAGCGGCAAGAGTGGGTCATGGAATGTTGCATACTAACGCTAAGGGTTTGGCAAGGCAGTTTGGGGTATCATTGGAAGATGCACGGGGAATTGTGCAGGCGTGCCCACAGTGTAGCCACCATGGTCCAGGATTGGGTATCGGGGTCAATCCGAGAGGACTGAGGGCCTTAGAGCTGTGGCAAATGGACGTCACTCATGTGTCGAGCTTTGGAAGATTGAAATATGTCCATGTTTGTGTGGATACCTTTTCTAAGGTCATATGGGCAACGGCACAGCCTGGAGAGAAGGCCATACACGTAAAAAAGCATTTGTTAACATACTTTGCAGCCTATGGGAGGACCTTGCACAATCGGTCGCCTTAGTATGATATGGCCACATGGGCCTCCTGGGAGCCGGAAAATAGCAGTTAGGCGACGAAGGAGTACAAAGGTTACTGTAGGTAGTGATTGCAATGATGATGTTAGTTTATGGAATGATTGGGAAATAATTTTTGCCTCCTTTTTGTGCCGGGAGTGTCAGCTGCCCGAGCTCACAGGAACATTGAACGTCTTGCATGCTGGGCAGTTAAGCAGGCAAACGCAACCAGTACTGTGCTTAGTGAATTGTCAGATGGTTTAACCCAGGTACAACACGCTGTACTGCAAAACCGTGCCGCTATTGATTTCCTGCTTCTTGCTCACGGGCATGGGTGTCAGGACTTTGACAGAATGTGCTGCATGGACCTGCAAGATTACTCAGCAGCTATACATCGACAACTCCACGACTTGATCAAACATACGGAGAAAGTAACAAAAGATGTTGGGTTTTTCGGACTCGATGGGTTAACTGACTTGTTTGGAATCGGGGGAGGGATGAAATCGTTGGTGAAATCGCTACTAATGTTGTTACTATGGGGACTGTTGCTTCTAGTTGGTTTAATGATCACTTGGACCTGTTTACGCGCTTTAATATCACGTTTGTTAAATGCCTTGTCACGTAATCCGAATCTGACACCTCAAGGTTGGCTTGCTTCTCGGGGACATTTGATCTAAAGAAAAAGGGGGAGATGTAGGGGGACATTGTACAGGGGGGTGCCTTTGACCGTCCTTAACTTGGACTGAAAAGGCTGACGTGCAGAATCACTGAATTTCAGTAAACAACTTTTAAGGAAGTGTCTCCTGTACTTGAGGAAGTTCCTAGGACTGAGATGCTGTTTTTAAATCTTGCGGTTAGACGCTTGGATACGGCTTAGCAACCTATGATATGTTAGCACATTAATGCTTGTAACCAATTACTGATGCTCTGCCGAGATGTTGCTATGCTAATTGCTATATATTGTGATACGTAACGCGAAATAAACGAAGTCAGTTCCAGCTTCTATGAAGTTGCTGTCTGGCATTCCTGACCCGCTCCAAGCTGCAACAGTAAGGTGTCCTTGGTCTCCAAGCCATTCCTCTATAAGTCCTCCTTTTTTCTTTTGCAATAACCAGGCTTTATGAGTATGGGAGGGTAGCATTCGCCTTAAGCATGCAAAGGCACAGCTGAATAAGCCTAGGACAAGAAGCATAACAATCCAAAGCATCAGTCCTGTCTTAAGCAAGGATTTTAGCCACCCACCAATACCCAATAAATCAGTTAACCCATCCAGCCCAAAGAAGACCACATCTTTCTGTATCTTCTGGGTGTGTTCCATCAGCTGTTGGATTTGCTGGTGGATTGCTCTGGAATGGTCCTGCAGGTCCATGCAGCACATTCCTTCAAAGTGTTCACATCCGTGCCCATGGGCTAGCAGCAGGAAGTCGATGGCCGCTCTATTTTGTAGCACCGCGTGTTGCACCTGTGATAAATCTAGCGCAAGATTAGAGAGGACCTGACTGGTGACATTTGCTTGTTTAACCACCCAGCAGGACAGGGTGTCTAAGACTTTGTGGGCTCGTGCTGCTGCCGCCCCCAGTACGAAGAGGGATGCGAAAACTACCTCCCACTTAGACCAGAGGCAGACTTCGTCATTACAGTCCTCCGTCTGGGTTATGCTACGCGCCATTCGCCGAGTTCTTCTTTTGACACTGGTGCTGTTAGGATGGACCCAGGGCAAAGCCATACTTACTTGGCCTACCGTACATGGACCCCCCTATGGGCTTTGATGGAATTCAGACAACTTTTGCTGGACCCTCCCATAACCTGGTTCGAGGATGCCGATAGTGCACGCTCATAGGTGACTCCTGCATTTTTTCACTACGGACCTGCTGTGCATGCACCTACATGGAGGGTTCCGTGTCATCTCCAAACACACAAAGATGGTTTGATACAAACAGTATGTAGGACAACTGCTCTTTTGGGTCTGTCATTTCCTTAAATTTCATCAGGTAATTTTTTAAGGTGCGATTAGCCCGTTCTACCATGGCCTGGCCGGTGGGCGAATTTGAGATTCCCCTGACATGCTTAATGCCCCATTTTTTGCAAAGCTGACGGACACTGTCACTGGCATATGCCGGACCATTGTCCATCTTAATCATTTCTGGGACTCCTAACACTGCAAAGCAAGCGGTGAGATGTTTTTTCACATGGAGGGCTCTTTCCCCAGGCTGAGCAGTTGCCCATATTACATGCAAGTAAGTATCAATAGACACATGCACATACTTAAGTCGAGCAGACTCCGGAACATGTGTTACATCCATTTGCCATATCTCTAATGCCTTCAGGCCCCTGGGGTTCACAGCAATGCCCAGACCCGGCCCATTTCTGGTCCAGCCTTCTATGATAGAATGACCGGCTGGATAGACGAGGGGAGAGCAGTGGATGTCGTCTATCTCGACTTCACCAAGGCTTTTGACACCGTCCCTCACAACATCCTCCTGGGCAAGCTCCAGAAGTGTGGGATAGATGAGTGGACAGTGAGGTGGATTAGGAACTGGCTGGATGGGAGGGCCCAGAGAGTGGTGATCAGCAGTGCAGAGTCTAGTTGGAGGCCTGTAGCTAGCGGGGTCCCCCAGGGGTCAGTCCTTGGTCCAGTCCTGTTCAATTTATTCATCAGTGACCTGGATGAAGGCACAGAGTGCTCCCTCAGCAAGTTTGCTGATGACACGAAACTGGGAGGAGTAGCCGATACCCCAGGGGGCTGTGCTGCCATCCAGAGGGACCTGGACAGACTGGACAACTGGGCGGTGGAAAACCTCATGCAATTCAACAAGGCCAAGTGCAAGGTCCTGCACCTGGGGAGGAATAACCCCAGACACCAGTACAGGTTGGGGACCGACCTTCTGGAGAGCAGCTCTGCGGAGAAAGACCTGGGTGTCATGGTGGATGATAAGTTGACCATGAGGCAGCAGTGTGCCCTCGTGGCCAAGAAGGCCAATGGAATCCTGGGCTGCATTAAGAAGAGCGTCTCCAGCAGGTCGAGGGAGGTGATCCTGCCCCTCTATTCAGCCCTGGTGAGGCCACATCTGGAGTATTGTGTCCAGTTTTCGGCTCCACAGTACAAGAGGGATGTGGAGCTTCTGGAGAGAGTCCAGCACAGGGCCACAAGGATGATCAGGGGCCTGGAACATCTGCCCTATGAGGAGAGAGTGAGGGAGCTGGGCCCTGTTCAGCCAGGAGAAGAGAAGGCTGAGAGGGGATCTAATCAGTGTCTACAAATACCTCAAGGGAGGGAGTGCAGAGGACGGTGATGGTCTCTTTTCACTGGTGGCCACTGATAGGACTAGAGGAAATGGCCGGAAACTGAAACACCAAAAATTTCATAGGAACTTAAGGAAAAATTTCTTAACAGTGAGGGTGACAGAGCACTGGAACAGGCTGCCCAGAGAGGTTGTGGAGTCTCCTTCTCTGGAGATCTTCAAAACCCGCTTGGATGCAGTCCTGTGCCACATGCTCTAGGTGACCCTGCGTGTGCAGGGGGGTTGGACTAGATGATCTCTAGAGGTCCCTTCCAACCCTAAGCATTCCATGATTCTATGATTCTATGATACTTCACTGTTCTTAACATGAATGCAGCTTACGTTGCACAAACCAGAGCTACTTCAGAAAGTCTCAATTTCTCCCTGGAAGAATGAACAGCTGGGGATACAGAAATGCAAGATTTGCTTTTTGTTGAACTTAATCTGGCTTTATTTATTTCATTAACCCACTTATTTCATTAACCCATTTCAGAAATCTGCACTGCTATGGAGAGTCCCTGCTCCTTATATCCCAAGAAAACACTTCCACTCCCTCTTTTACCATGTGTAGTAGTTCTGTTGCTCTCTGACCTGACCAGAAAATGAGTTTTTATCACTGTGAAATTAGGTTTTTCCAAGACAGTGTTTCCACAGTGGTAAAAACTCATGTTGGCTGTAAACTATAAAAACTACACATGGTTCCAGAGCAGCAGGAAACCTAAGGCTCCTTCCATTCATGTGTGTCTTTGGACTTTCTCCACTTACACTGCATGCCAGGTGCACTCCAACCCTCCAGACCTTCTTTTGCTAGAAAACAGTAAAATACCTAGTGTCTGCAAGCAGCTCTGAGGAACTGAGGCCCGGAGACAGTTTTTTCTCATTGAAGCTGATTGAGCCAAGGTCTCCTCAGAAGTGGTAACAAGGGGAGAGAGATGTGAGAACCCCATTCCCAGCTGAAAATAAAATAAAAAATAAAAAGCCGGAGCGCGGGGGGAGGGGGCGGGGGCGATGCAGGTAATGGACCCAGAAACAGGAACTTGGGATGGAAACATCCCCGGTGCTGACAAGTCCTCCAGGTTGGATTCCGCCTTGGAGTATGAAGAGGACGCAGGTGACTAGCAGCTGGCAAAGCAGCTTTCTGAACCAAACGCAGCCAACGTGCAAATCGGCCAGAACTACTTCTCGTTTTAAAGCACCCGAGCAGCAGAACATGCACGGCCGTTTCAAGCAGCAATCCCATGAAAGCTTTCCGTGAGAGTGTTAAAGCTGCGGCAGTAGGGCAGAGGCAGTTTATTTTATTAAAAATAAGCCCTTTGGGGATAGCACGGACCAGAGCGGCTACCCCAGCACTCCTCCCCCCGCACCGCCCTCTCCCCCCGCCATTTTCCCTTCGGGCTGCTGCGCGCTCGGGTGCTTCCTGGCGGCGAGCGCGCATGCGCGGCAGGGAGGCCGGGGCCGCTCGCGGGGGCGGGGGCGGGGGCGGGGGCGGGGGAGGAGCACGCGCATGCGCATGCGCGCGGCGCCGCACAGGGGGCGGCCGTTGTGGCGGTTCCGCGGGTGAGTAAGGCGGGGGCCGCGTCCTGTCCCGGTGCTGCCCTTTTACGAGGTGGCGGGTTGGAGGGGGGCGGCTCAGTTTTCAGCCGGGAACGAAGGGAGGGCGCAGGGATGTGTCTGTTTCGGCTTCCCCTGAAACGGTGACGTTGCATTTTGAGCCTGTGTGCGTGGTTTTCTTCTGCCGGTGCAGCCTGTCATAGGCTATATAGGAAGTTCGCCTAGCGCATCCTAATTCTTAGATGAGGCCTAAGAAAAAAAAAAAAAAGGGAGCAGGTGCTTTTCTGCCCTAGGGGGAAACAGTTGGACAGTTTTAGTTGGGACCTGAAAACACATAGATATATGTATCAAAAACAAAACAAAAAAAGGCCTCATGAAAAAAACAGATATATCAAGTAGGATCAGTATCACTTCTTCATTTTGCCCTTTTTTCCATTCTCTTCTATAGCGTGCAGCAATCAAGGTGCAGACATTTTAACAAGGAACAACGAGGTTTAATGTCTCCAAGTTTAGCCAGGATAAATGCATTTCGGTGTTTTATTTGTCTATCCTGGGTTGAGATTTTTAGAATGACTCCTGATCTAATATATCTGGGTTCTTGGTGTAATATATTTGGGTCCTGAAGCTATTGCTGTGAGCAGCATGCTGTTTTTTGTCGAGGTGGAACTTCCTGTTATCTCTTGCAGCCTCATCAAAATTGAGAAGATGTAGGGTCTTTGGAAATGGCCAGGGCATGCATGTATATTACTTTAAAGTGAAGGAAATGCTTCTCATGTGTCTTTTCTTCTACACTACTTGAATGTGTTGCAGGTTCATCGTATAAGCTTTTTAGAGCTGCTAAAGAATATCCGAGTGATTGACTAAAATTTGTGAATCATGCCACTTTGTTATGTAGAGAGTATGCATGTAAACTTGCTTCTTGCATGAAGGCTAGAACGGAATCCTAAAAGTGGAAGCCAGAGCTGTGGATGTGGTGAAATCTTATTTGAAAGCAAAAAAAAAAAAAAAAGAGAGAGAAAATAATGTATGTGGTTCTTATTTATTTTTCTGCTAAAACTTTGTTTTTTAGGCAATGTAAGCATTTTAAGGATATGGTTGAGAAGAAATAGGTATGTCAGCTCTTTGCCCACCGCCCTCACCTGCAGTTGCCAAAACAGAGATCTGGTTTGAATGGAGAGTCACCTTTGTTAGCTGCCACTTTTGCTTACTGGGACAATATTCTTGGTCCCAGAGTGCGACACATTTGGGCCCCAAAGACCAAACAAGTTCTCCTCAGCGATGGTGAAAGAACTTTTCTTGCAAATCACACACTAAATGGAGAGATACTTCGGAATGCAGAAAGCGGTGCAATAGATGTGAAGTTTTTCGTTTTGGCAGAGAAAAGAGTAATCATTGTGTCATTAATCTTCGATAGAAACTGGAATGGAGACAGAAGCACCTATGGACTGTCCATTATACTTCCACAAAGTGAACTTGGCTTCTACCTGCCTCTTCACAGGGTGTGTGTGGATAGCTTAACACATATTATAAGGAAAGGAAGAATATGGATGCACAAGGTAGGTTTGCTTTTCATTGCTAAAAACAGTTGTCTTAGTTGTTTTGGGCACTAGCAAAATATGAGGCTGTGTCATACCCAGACAAAAACTCGAAGGAAAGTGATCTCTCCAGAAGTAAGAAATCCATATGTCAGCAAATTCAAAGCTGGATTTTCAGTCATGTGAATTGTTGTTACATAGGGCATTGTATGAGCATATGCCAGTTTCTAGTTAAAACAGGTGTCCTACGCATTGTCTTTCATCTCCCTGAATCTAATAAAAATTAGTACTACAAAATGTGCTAAGTAAAGTATTCGTATTCAGTAGAATTGGAAAATTACTATGTTTCAGATAATTGTTTTCACACTTTGTGTCTAAAAAAGGAAACTCTTGGAATGATTTCACGTTACTGCTATTGTATACAGTAGTCACTGTATTATTTCCCCAAAAAGATATTGGCAAGCAGTTTTTGCAAGAGAACTCACCAGAGTATTAAGCTGTGGGAGAATCAGTAAGATAAATCTGCTTTAGTCCAAATATTATTACTACTTCTGAATCCTGAAGAAGAAAACTATATTAAATTATTTTTAAAGAATTGCACCTTAGTGCATTGTGGATTTTTCATGATTAAATGGAAATTATGTCTTTCATTAAAAATACGTGATGGTCTAATAATAAAGTCAGTTGTTCTCTATACGTTAGTACTTTTGACATAAAGAAATGCTCATGCTCTTACTTAATTTCCCAGTCATTTAGGTCTCTCTTTACAGACTTTCTGTGTGGAATAGGGAAGTTCAGATAAAGCTTTGTGCATCGTTGTTAACTACAGCTTCCCTCTTTTTCAATCTACTGTAGAAATGGCCTTTCAGTTATATTGACCATGATGGAACATGTTTTCTGGTGGCATTCTCTGAAAATAGTCTTAAATTCTTCATTCTTTTTCAGATGTTCCTGAAATAGACAGTCCAGCTTGGTCAGTCAAGACAGTTAAATTCTATTTAAAAAGTTCTTGTTGGGTTTTTGAGGAAGGTCAAAAGTGTTTATAGCGTTTTTTGAAGATGAGGAGAGCAGAGAAATCAGAGCCTTAACCTTACTTGGTATTAAACATTTAGATTAAATTTTAGGCGTGAGTAGTGTGTGAAGACAGGCTGAAATACTAGTTTCCAATTTCTGACAATTTATCAAGCGTGTCTATATGAGAACAAATTATATTGAATTAAAATGTCAGAAGAACTATGCATCTGTTCTGGCATTTATAGTGTTGTGGTTATCAGTTCTCATGAGATCTGTTTAGGGATGAACAATCAGACTTTAGACAAGAAGAAACCTTCTGAACTCAGGGCTAAGACAAATGTGGAACAATATTCATACTGGTAAAGACAAGCGATTCCAAACAGGGGTACCGTAGGGGGTTAGAAATCCCTTTTATTCATATAGATATCATATTTTAGTTCTTTGACAATTAATGGCAGCTCTTTTTCTAAAGAGGAAAAAAAAAGTGGCTTATGGTATTACAGTGGTACTAAGGTATTTACATGAAGTCTTCTTTCAAAACAAAGGATCTTCATTGTCTAGGAAGCTTCACAATAGAAGTGTCCTTAAGGAATCTACATTGTAGCCTTTCAAATCGTTAGCTGGGTGCCATTTGATGGCAATTTACTATAGATTATGCCTTATTCCCCTGTTTCAAAAGAGTTAGGCAAACTCTACCCACTTGAGATTGATGGACTTCAAGTAGTTCATGAGACCAATGGGATTAGAAATGCAGTAACTTCCTAGCATTTAGCAAAACTTATTAGTTGTTGTGGCATTATTTATTTTTGGATCTCGTAGTGATTGATCAAGTGATTTAAGCTTTTATTGTGAATAATAATTCAATATTGTTCAATTACATTTTGAATGTTGTTTGCTACTGAGCTGCTGGTGAGTGTGTTTGGAAAGCCTAGTCCAATCTCTTCTACAGTGGTGTTTTATATGCTGTGAGGTTTTGTGTCTCCTGGACTTGATTTTGAAACAGAAGGCATGTTTTGAAGTCTTGTCAGTGTCTGAAGATGTGAAAATAATCCTGTCTTTCCTCCCCTGTCCAAACCAATATTTTTCCTTATCCTAGAGATATCATTTTCTCCTGTTTCTGTGGGAGTCATCCCTGTGTATGTTAATCATTTGAAAATAAAAGTATATAAAACGGAATTCTGAACTTTAATCTTTTGATCATTTGTCATTTTCTTGGTCTTTAACAAAAGAACTACTAATCTGTTGTTACTGACATCATTCTCTCACTTTCCTGCTACTCCTGCTATGTGTAAGAGGTTTGGTGGGAAGTGGAGCAGGGAGCACTGATCACTTTGAAGTGACTTCATTCCTAGCAGTGTCAACTCTGTAAAAGAAAAAGACTTGAACATCAAAGTTTGAATCTAAGAAGCATGTTTCTGAAGGGAAGAAATTTGGCCTTTGACTGTTGTGTGCATGCGTGTATAGAGAAATACCAAAGCTTTTATATTTAACTGCTTTCTTGCTCAGGAGAGGCAAGAACATTTCCAGAAGATTGCCCTGGAAGGCACGGAGAGAATGGAGGATCAGGTAAGACAGGCTGGTTGATGAATATGGCACAACATGACAAAATTAATCGACTGGATCTCGTGACTGTAGCACTTGGTGCCACTTCTCATTTCTGGGATTCAGGAAGATACTTTGGACTGGCTGATGACCTGCCATACACATGAGGAAAACTACTGAAGATAGGATGGTGGGAGCTGTGAAAAAACAAATACATTCCGTCACTTTATGTGTAAAAGGAAAGTCTATGAAGAATGTTGTATTTCAGAAGAGGGAAGTGTTTTATGTGTACTTCAGTTTCCCTAAAGGTAGTAGCTTCCACAGATATATGCTTTCTCCTGTTAAGAGTAGTTTTTCAATAGGTCATTACCTTTTCAGGTTACAGAGATGTATGGAATCTGTTGTGTTAGAATGTGCTTGTAGATCTAATGTGTGAGACTGTGAGGTTTCTGAAAAAGTAGGAAAATGTGGCTTTTGTGTGTGTGTGAAGCAAGAGAAATAAGGCACCATGTTAATAACTAGTAAGCCTGATACTGTTGCCCTGTCACTGTGAAAACATTATAGTTTGAATACAGTACTTGCATGTAATATGGTGTGAATAAATTGTATCATTGTAAATGTTTTCTGAGTAGGGTGATCAAACTGATCTGGTGAATCAGCCTAGCACCCCGGGAACGCATTTTACATGTCTGGTTAAAAAGTGAATTGCGTGTTTCCAATTTACAATTGCTGTTGAAGTTTTGTGTATTAACTCATACACCGCACTTGCAAATAATAGAAACTTAAGATGTTTTGCCTGAGTTTCTCCCTGGCAACTTCCTGTACTGCATGCTTTAACTTCAAACATGTTATTTATTCCACAGGGCCACAGTATCATTCCGATGCTGACAGAA
Organism: Tinamus guttatus; assembly: GCF_059628265.1. Lineage (NCBI taxonomy): Eukaryota > Metazoa > Chordata > Aves > Tinamiformes > Tinamidae > Tinamus > Tinamus guttatus. The sequence goes on along the minus strand of NW_028288812.1, from coordinate 780,339 downwards.
GAAGTTATTCCTGTAATGGAACTCCTTTCGTCTATGAAATCACACAGTGTTTCAGAAGAAATAGATGTAAGTCCTTATATTTATTGCATTCTGAGTAATAAAGTGATGTTCTCATTTGAAGCTCTCAACAACAACAAAAAATAACGTTCCACTTAGTGAAGTTTTGCTCAGCACTTAGTAAAATTAGCTACCAGTGATACCATTTTTAAAAGAACGGGAGAGAGGCTGTTCACACAAAACAAAACAAGTGAAGATGTAATTGGGTTTAATGTTGATAACCGTTTCAGTGTGGTTTATCATTCTCATGAAAGAAATAGAAGTGATTTGACTTGAACTAATTTAAGGTAATCTGGAGAAGGCATTAGAAAAACCTCTTGGGTGCAATCTGACTGTCAAGTTGGAGAAACAAGTTTAATCATCAGTGACTTGTTCAGTATTCTTTGGCCAAAGACTGAGGCCTTTTTACGCTTTTGGTTTTCTGGCAATGTTAAAACTTTAGTTTAAGCAGATCCTAAAGAGAGAGTTCCTGAAGAGCAAGCACCTGTGTTCAAAACAAAAAGTAGTTATTTAAAATTGGCACATATCCTTGTGTAACCTTTGTTTGTGTTTATTTGCGTTTCAGGTAAGTGATACTGTGCTAAATGACGATGGCATTGGGGATAGTTGTCATGAAGGCTTTCTCCTCAAGTATGAAATTCAGTTTTGATAGCAAAATGACATAGACTTGTGTGTGTGTATATTTATAAATATGTATGCATGTGAGTGTGTGATTAGATTTATTTGTAAGAATGGAAAAAGACATGTATTTGACTTTTATTGTATTTTTAATGTAAAACCAGAAATAATTGCACTTCAGAGAAACAGTATTCTGTGGGAATAGTATTTCATCGATTTTCAGATCATGTTATTTTAGAATATCACCCTTACAATTTCATTAATTTCTGTACTGCTTAACTTCAAATAATCTATAATCTGTTTATACAGTGTGACATATTCTTTCAGTACTGCACAAATTCATGTGTTAAATTTACAAATTATTGACACATAGTATTTACTTTTATAGAAAAATTGGGTTCTCTTTGTTTTTTTAATCCTTTAAGGCTATCACTCTTTATAAAATAATATGACGAATGTTGTTAGATGGATTGTTGTAAACAACTAGAGTCACTGATTCTATGATGATAAGTTACTCTTCTATCAGTTAATGGCTGCCTTGATGCTACTTCTCTTTCACAGATAAAATTTTCAAGAAGCAGAATAACTTGGCCATTTGCCTAACGGGTCCTAACATCAAGGACCCTGCTTGAAACATATCTATTACTCTGACATGCTGCTGACAACATCCAAATAAAGAGCAGTGAGATGTGCAGTGATGCACAGTAGTCCTCCTAAGTCAGAGTCACTGCATATGTTATAGCTGTGTATCTCTACAGTGATCAGGAGCATACTTCTGCGTTATGTGATTTTCTGTGTACCCCCTTTTCCTGCTTTTATAACTTTTTTAAAAATTACTGCTAATAGTATCAAGGTCGTACAGTTTTATGCAGCAGTTGTACAATCAGTGGCAAGATTATTGAGCAGAAGTGACATGAATGATCTGATGAACTCTGTGTCTTGAAGGATAAAGATTCAGTTAAGCTTCCTGTGCTGCTCTACTTGATGCTGTTTTTCAGAGGGTAGTAGACCTTATCAAGTCCTCTGGGTCTGCTCTCAATCTAATATAGTGTTGGAATGGATTTCCGTATTTTGCTGACTAAAAATTGGATCGCACAAAGTAAGAAATTCATCTGCACACCTTGAATCTGTTTTAAAAATATTTGGTAAGGTAAAGAGTAGTAGGCCCACTATAAAGTCCACCTGTAGGAGAGTCTCAGCATAGCTGTTATAATCCTAACCATCTTAGAAGTGTTTATTAGAACTGCTTAAACAGTATCCAAACAGTTGCTCAATTCTAATACTTATTCACAGATACCGGAAAAAAGCTTTCTAATTACAAAGATAACCAGACTTTTGATACCGTGTGGTAGGTAAGAAAAGTGACGACAAAGGTGACGACAAAACATCAACAGAAGTCTGTTAAGAACAGGCTAAGAGTTGTGAGGATTAGTGCAGATAAACTTGTAGCAGCTGCCAAACTGAGGAGTGACTAAATCAGAGCAGTGCTGCTGGCAAATCACAAGACAACACTCTCTAATTCCCAGTGTGTCACTCTATATCAAGGATCTCATACCTGTGAAGTGTTCTTGTCCATGTAGTTAACAAGAGTAGGGCAGTCCATCTACCAAGTGTCCCAAAACTGGTATCTGACACAAAGTTTTCGAAAATGAGAACCATCAAATAAATCATCTTTCAAAATTCTTTCAAATCCTTTATTATTAATGTCTTCTGCTATTTTAGGTGAATTATTTTGTAGTGGTGGTGAAGTGGTGTAGATGGTATACTACAGTTACGATACAGAGACTGTTTGGGTTAGCACCCAAGTGATATTTGGAGATTTTGTCTGCCAGTTTTTCTATCAATTGGACTAAAACTGTAAGTGTTGCTAAAATCTGAAAGTTATACTGGGGACTTAATTCTGTGGAATCATGGTGATGATTATATTTTAAAAGTATTTATAAAGGTATTAACCTGTTCTGTTTTTATTTGCAGTGCAATTAGTTCACATTTGCAGACCTGTGGTTGTTCTGTAGTTGTAGGAAGCAGTGCAGAAAAAGTGAATAAGGTAATGCACTTCTGAACAAACCAACTGGAATGGCCATTGTTAAGAGTGTGAATGTGTCATTTGCCTATAGATGTACCTGAGGTTGAAGAGAGAGAGAATATCATTATGGAATTGTCTTCAGTTAATTACTCTAACAGTTATCAATTCTGCTTGAAAAGTGGCTTATAAGTTGTTTTCTGGCAACTTTAAGCAAGGCAATATATTTAATTTTATTCATATTGTTCATAAGGGAATAGTGGATGAATTGGAGATTTTAAGATCAGGTTTGTTAGCTATAAATATGAATTGAACCATTCTGGTGTGACTTGCATAGCTCAGGTCAACAGGTGTTGTCCATGTACTTTAAGAAATGGATATCTGCATAATTTTACTGTGCTGGGGAATACCTACTTCTGCATCATGAACTGCTTGTGTTTCATGAAACAGATACACAACTGTAGTTATAAACACACTCCTCAGAATGTGCAGCTTATTAGGATCTTCATCTGTACCATCAGTTTCAAGATATTTGCATACCTATGTCTGCAATCTATTTGAAATTAATTTGTAAATAACTGCAGACTTAGATCCTTAAATTAAGTTGACTCAACTTTTCAGAAGAGCCAAAGAGATGCAAAACACAAATGTAGACCCCTAAAACTGCAAGAAAAACACCTTATTTCAACATAATTGCTGTAGCATGTGTAAAACTGACCTAATGTTAGCAACTTTCCAGGGCTAGAAACAACAGGCAGCATTAGCTGCACTTCTTGGTAGAGAATAGTAAAATGTACATATACCACTATGATCCAGAACTCACCGTTGGAGGCTGTCATTTTGGAACAATAAAATTACTACCTTTTTTGATAGCCACCCTTTTCTCCATTTTATTAATACTTTTTAACTTTCTTCTAAATCTGTTGATTTCATATTGGTTCACGTTAAGTATTTGTTATCTTTTCTGTTTTTTCTTGTAATGTTTTTTGTACAAATATGGGAAGTTTTGATGCTTTTTTAAAATTTACTAAGTGTTTAAAAGAAAAATTAAAGGAAGATTTTTTTTATTCAGTGTTTTCCAGCTCAAATTTTATACACAGCTTTCTGATTACATATAAAGCTAGTTTCAAATAAATTGAAAATAATTTCTGGAAGATATATATCTGTGTTTGTAGTCCACTGAAATATTTCTAAAATCTTATTTATTTATGGCATATGGCAGTATATCAGGCTTTCACCCAGGAGGGTTTCCCTCCACCCAGGAGGACTTAATTAGACTATTTTTCCATCTTTTCTAATAAATTCACCAAAGTTAATCTTGAATCAAAATATGCACAGACAAATCATGGATTTTATTTTTTAAAAAGTAAATGGAAGCCACTAAATAAATTGCCTCTCTGCTTTCACTCTTTAATCTTCTAGTGTTAAAGCCTGTTTGATTCAGAATATCCCTGCAGGTGGGAATGGAAAGAAGGGCTTTATAAAAACATACGATCCTAGAGCCTTCAGGTATTAGATACTATTACGTTTAATGAGGACACTGGTACTACTCAGAGTATTTTCTCTGCGGAGTAGTAACAATATTTTCATGTTCTTAGACCGTGACATGGCTCCTGGAGTATACATGTGGAGAAGCAGTATGGTCAAATAAATTCATTTCCTGACAGAAAATATTTTTCTATATTGGAGTTTTCTCTCCGATCATGTTTTTTTAATTATGGTGTACTGATCGTTCAGTTCTAGTTTATTTTGTAAGCATAAGACTTTCCATTTACAGAAATTCTCACTTTCGTGTTTTTTTGATAAATATGTGAATGTATCTGTGTGTATTGCTTCAACATAAAATAAAAAGAATACTAGGCCTATTGAATATGTTATAGATTTGGTAAGTAACTGTATATTAGCTACTCTGCAATATATTCCTTTTTTAAAAGTTTAGAAAAGAAAAGGTCTTCTTGAGTAAACCTGTTTTAAAATAAGTACTTTGTGATATTTTTAAAAAATGTGAAAGAAAGAAGCTGTTTTGTGTGTATTGAGAGTGATGATAAACTACTTCCAATCAAACGCATACTAACACTTGACGTTCTGTTCATGAGATACAGATAACTGGAGAAAAGAAAATGATCAATTCTTAGATGAAATTTGCTAAATATAATTAGTAAATATTGTTCCAGGGATATTAGATATTAAAGGCTTAAATAGTTAGGACAGTTTTAAAAAATGTATATTGATAAGCTAGATGTTTGAGAGAAAAAAAAAAGTCTGGAACAATGTGAGTTTCAATATATATCCAGGGCAATATTGGTATTTGATATAAATCAATAGATAGATATACATTGATATAGATATAAATTCTATACAAGTCCTTGCTGTTACTGTGTTCTTGTGCTCATTTTGTCATGGTACATCTATTCTAAAGAAAATGCTTTCTCTAGCTTGCTTTATAACTAAAATACCTGTTGCAAAGCATCAAATAGATTCTGTCAGAAAGTAGCATGGCATTGGTGGTGTTAAAGATACTGAGCAAGGATAGGGCCTTCCCAAACACAGATAGATAAGAAATTACAGTTTAAGACTGTAGTTAAGATTAGTACCATGGAATATGTGTTAATATTTGAAGATTACTTTTAGTTGTTGCAGGATAGGTGTATGCAAAAGGTTAATGAAAAACATTTTTTACTTTTGATGGAGATCTTAAGGAAATAACATTGAGGAAACATAATAAGCATGGATGTTTATTGTTTAAAAAAATAACTTTGTCTATTGGAGAGAATAGCTAGTGTTTCAGTATGCAGCAATTAACAAGCCTAAATGAGCCAGAAAAGTAATCATAGTAACTCATTTTTAAGTAATAGGAAGACACAGCAAAAGTGATTTGCCCTATGTAGTTGGCTAAGAGAGTTTTGGCAAAAGGTGTAGAGTTTTACTCATTTAATAGGAAATTGGGATAATACGGCTTATGTCTTTATAATTTAAGTGTATTACTACTCTCCCATTTTATTTCTGGGTCTTCTAAAAAAATTAGCATTTGAAATATGTAGTATGTTCTAGTCAAAAATTGTTTTTCAGGATCAACTTAGTCTTTAATTTTTCTTGTCTTTACAAAACTGTTTTTAAAATGCAGATTGTGAGAACATTGTGTCTGTTTCTTACGCCATCAGAACGGAAATGTTCCAGACTCTGTAGAAATGAATCATCTTTCAAGTATGACTCAGGACTTTTTGTTCAAGGATTACTCAAAGTAAGTCCATTAGGCAAATTTTATTATGCAATAGCTGAAGATCATTACCCAGCTTGTGTATATGTGTATGCGTATCTAATATGTGACATTTTTACATTCTTGCCTAGAGAAATTTATTGTCTTTCATTCATTGTTTCCTAGTGCTAAAGGTATCCCTTTCACTATCTGCATGTTAAAATTACAAACTGTCTTTTCTACGAGTTACATATTTCTTTTTCCTGAAAAAGAAATATATATCTGGGGTGCAATAATAATTTTCTTTTTCCTGCTTGAGGTAGCTTAGATTCTAACATGCACTGGTTTTGTATTATAGCAAAACCCAATCCTATAGTTTCCAAGCATTTTAAAAGGACTGTAACAATGAGTGCAGATATATAGAAAAGTAGTGCTCCTTGCTTTGGTAAGTCTGTCACATTAGCCTAAATATGTCAGATAAGTATAATACTGAATTCTTAATGGAATCAAGAAGCGGGTCATGTAATAATGAAATGAAATAAACAAATTAACTCAAGACCTGTTTTCTCATCATGACCTAAAGGGAATCATCCATTACTCTAGGACGTTTTACTGGGCTTACTGTCACCAGTTTTGTCAAGTGAAATATGTCTAAACAAATGTCATTTAAACTGTAGGAATGATGTTTTAATGTTGTTTGATTTCACTATAGCTTTGTTTTTCCAAAAGAGTGACTATTTTTTTTTCACGATAACAGGATGCAACAGGAAGCTTTGTGTTGCCCTTCCGTCAAGTAATGTATGCTCCATATCCCACATATAGATGTAGATGTCAATACAGTGAAGCAGATGCCACCTTGTCATGAACACATCTATAACCAACGACGATACATGAGATCTGAGTTGTCAGCATTTTGGAGAGCTAATTCAGATGAAGAGATGTCTCAGGATCCTATTATCCACACAGATGAGAGTTTCACACCTGATTTGTATGTGCTGTCACGGCTCTCAAAGTTATTTGTTATGGGTTGAGAGAATATCAGTATAAAGCTTTTCAATAAAGTACAGGATTGGGGCTTGCTGTTGCACGAAAATACTTCAACTGTGGTACTTGGTCTTCATCTTTTGGATTTTCCTGGTTCTGTCAGTAGTCTTGCTGCATTAAATGTTACTGAAATTCATTTTCAGTGACACTTCAAACAGTGTTTTGTTCATTTTGTTGCCTCATTTTAAAAGGAATATATTAGGACAAAGTGTATTTGACAAGGCCTGATGGCTTTTCTGTTTTTGGTTCATTTTGCATGGCAAAAAAATAAAGCATAGAGGTTTTTTAATGTATGCTGTATTGAAACGGGTGACACATCTGTGTTTGATGACGGTGTATTTCTCTTTTTTTTGGATGAAGGCAGGAATATGTGTCATGTTTTAGAGTAACCTTATAACTAGTTGTTCATTGTAAAAGAACTGCTCTTGTAGTTTGAAAAGCTGCTATTGCTTGTTTGATGAACTTATTCACAGCAGTCCTTGGAGGACAGTTTCCTCTTTTCAAGGTAGTCTTTACTATCTCTTCCGTGAAATGAGATAGAAAATCAATAATTCAGATTCATGATGTTTTTTTAAATGGAATACTGTCAGTTCCTAACACATTCAGAATTCTTTACTTTTCACAGAAAGGAGAGATTTATTGTTAAATATTGAGAGCTCCTGCAGGAAGGCAGTTGTGTCTCAGTTATGTGCTGTTTTTATGAATGAAAATGTTCAACCTCAGTAAGTAGCTGCATCTTGTCCAGCCTTTTTTACTTCTTTTTTTATTATTTTTGGACAACAGACTTCACCAATTTTTCAGGAGCACTTGTCAGAGTTATGCTGACATAAGTTGCTTGTGCTTAGATTCTGTTTGTCTTGCTAGCATTTTCTTTTCCTTCTGCACTTTAGTCGGTTTATAATTAAACTACAAGTCTGATTCATAACCTTTAACTCTCTAGGCTCACAATTGTGGGAGAAATTATAATGAACAGTTTTGAACCTTACATAGAAATAGTGTTAAAGTCTAAATAGATGTAAATGTGGTGCTGGCATTAATCACTGTAGCTTGATAGCCGTTGGAAACGTAACATTAACACTATTAACAGTAAAGCTCTAATTTATTGAATATGCTCTCACTTTTTGACTAAATCCTGGAAACTTAATACTTTTGTTACACTTCTGTCAGCACAGAATGTATTGTGAAGTAAATTATTAAATGCATCTGCATGCCCTGTTGTAAATCTTGTTCAGAAAATGAAAGTATTCTAAGAAAACTCATACAGACTTTTTGCCTTGAGTTTCTGCTGAAATTTTTCAAAGAATTATTGTTCAGTATCTGAATCATGTAAGCCTTTATCCTTTGACACAAAGAACAAACTTACTTCTCATTAAAAGTAAGAAATGTTTATTCTAAGATGGGAACAATATAGGAACATTGTCAAGGAATGCAGGGATGCAATGAGGAAAGCCAAGGCCCCTGTGGAATTAGAGGTAGCAAGAAGTGCCAGGAACAATAGGAAGGGCTTCTATAAATACACCAGCACCAAGAGGAAGACTAGGGAAAATGTTGGTCCGCTGCTGAATGGGGGGGGGGCCTTGGTGACAGAGATGACTAAATGCCCTATTTGCTTCTGTCTTTACTGCCAAGGATGGTCACCGTGAACTACAGGGACCAGAGACAAAACAGAAAACCTGGAGAGAGGAAGACTTTCCATCGTTGAGGAGAATTGGGTTATAGATTATTTAGGCAAACTGAACATACATGGAACAGCACACAAGAGTGCTTAGAGAGCTGGCGGGGATTATTGCTGAGCCACTCTCCATCATCTTCGAGAGGTCATGGAGAGCAGGAGAGGTACCGGAGGACTGGAAGAAAGCCAGCATCACTCCAGTCTTCAAAAAGGGCAAGAGGGAAGACCTGGGAAACTGCAGGCCAGTCAGCCTCACCTTCTTCTCTGGAAAGGTGATGGAGCAGCTCATCCTAGAGACCATCTCTAGGTATGTCAAGGAAAAGAAAGTGATCAGGAGTAGTCAGCATGGATTCACCAAGGGAAAGGCATGTCTGATGAACCTGATAGCCTTGTACAATGGGATGACAGGCTGGATGGATGAGAGGAGAGTCATGGATGTTGTCTGCCTCGATTTCAGCAAGGCTTTTAACACAGTCATAGAATCATAGAATGCTTAAGGTTGGAAGGGACCTTTAGAGATCATGTAGTCCAACCCCGCTGCACATGCAGGGTCACCTAGAGCATGTGGCACAGGGTGGCATCCAAGTGGGTTTTGACTCCACAACCTCTCTGAGCAGCCTGTTCCAGTGGTCTGTCACACTCACTTTCAAGAAGTGTTAAGAAGCACCCTCACTGCTCCTTATCTGCACCTTTTTTGGGGGGGGCATGCTTACAGTACAACTGTACACAACTTTGTGTATCCCTTCAGTGGTCACATTGCTCAGACACATATATAACATATTTATATATTGTTTCTGGATATGGTATCACAGTGGTGCAAAATACTTATATACTCCTATTGGTTAAATATGCTTCAGTAGGCACTTAGATAAAGGTTCAAGGCAAGGTAATATTATACCTGACGGTGATGATTTTGATTGTGGCACTCTTGATTTCTACATGTTACAAGCCTCTGTTTTTGTTATAGTTAGCTAAATCGTATAAGTTTGCAGTCATACATATTGTTCTATTTAGGCATAAGGAAAGCTAATTCGGTTTTACACTCTTTCCTGTTTCTTTGTAACATAGCATGGATTAAGGGCAGTGGTCCTGAAACAGTACCTCCAAAACCAGGGTTTCTTTTGTACTTTGTAGCCAAATCGTGGTTTGCTTTGTATGAAGAAGGTATCTTATGGAAATATGAGGAGAGCAAGAAAGGCAGGTTGGTTATAAGTTTGACATTCTCGTATGTTCAGCCCTTGGTTTTGAGTGGAAGACTTAAAGAAGACAAACACACGGAAAAGGACACAAATACCTGCAAAAGAGTGCAAGATTTGTTTTATGCAAATTCTGATTAGTTTATGCAATTGGTTTTCTGCCACATTGACAATCCCCAAATCAGTTACGATGACAAAAGGAAAAAAAGATGATATTCAGTGTTTTTAAAAACTTCATAGGATTTAGTACAACTCAGTCATCCTTAGATATACTTGAGAATTTTACCTGGAGAAATGGCCATCTGAGATCACTCCATTATACAGTTGCATTATCTGTGTGCTTAATATAGGCAAGATTGTACATGCTTGATTTATTTATCTATCTATTTATTTATCTGTATTTTCTCCAAGAGCATGGCACTGAATATTCATAGCATTCAGTACCATTCCTCTACTACATGTGGATTTTTAATATGACCATATATATAACTATGAAAAACAAGTCCTTTATTTTTTTATTTTTCTGAAAAGATAGGAGTTTAAAGTACTGAGCAGATGTACACTGGAGACTTCCCATCATGTAATCTGTGCTTCATTGTTCAAATGACTTGAAATTACTTTAGATTTATAAAAAAAATTGCTTACTGGTTGAATTTCAGTTGAAAGAACTTAACATGTTAAGCTCTTCTGAGTATGTAATAAGGGAAAAACACTCCGAATTAGTAACACGTGAAATTAAACAACTTCAAATGAACATATAATTGGATTTTTTTTCCATCTTAACAGATAAAAATGCCTGGGTACTTTTCAGACTGATTCAACTAGGAAATATAGCAACATGATGGAGACAAATAACCAACTAATCAGTAAAAATATCAAAAAAAATATATATTTTGTTTCAAAGGTACTTTAGACCTGACTAGAGATATATAGAGAGAGAATACAGAAGCTCTTAATTTTATGCTGTCTCTCAAGTATTATAATTGGAAGATATTCGGTATGAAGTTCCCTAGATAAAATGGTAGTAAAAGAAAACAAAATTCTCACTGGCATGTCAGCAACCAAAAGTAGAACAGATTCCCCAAAACGGCACTAAAGGCCACATCGTTGGAGTGCAGTAGTGCAGTGCCCAAGCTGCATTGAAAGTCTCTGTTCTAAATGTTGTCATAGCTCACATAGCTCACAACTCTTCCTCTTCTCACTCTAGGAAGAAAAATATCTGTGTGACAATTCTGTAGTAATTGCAGATGGGTAAGATAGCAAAACCCACATAAATCAAAGGTTTTAATAAACAGAGATTTCATGTCATAAAATAATAATTCTTGAAAAAAAAAGTTATATATCCGTTGAAGGACAAGATGAAGCCAAAAGACACAGCATTGCCTGACAGACAAAATACTCACCATCAGCAAAGAAATGCATAAAATCCTCTCCACACTTTCAATTGCAAATCTCTAGATAGAACAGGAAATAACTTGGGTGGGGAAAGAAAGCATTTAAGAGAGGAAAAGTGGTGTGTAGAAAGCCAAGATCACCGTCATCAGAATGCTCTTACATTCAGTTGACAGAACAATCAAGTCAGAGAGCTGGTTAATCTGTCTTTAAAAGATCAGGATTCTTCTTTCACTCTCTTTTTGCAAAAGTTCAAGTGAATTCCATTTTTCTTGTTTAAACAGAAATACATTTCTTCAGTATTTTGTAAACTTTATTTCTTAACTGCAAGCAGATGCAGGCTGTGAATTAGAAACTTGTTCAAATATTTATTTTCTAACTTCATTGACCTTTCTCTTTCTGTGCCTATCTCTAAATCCCAATCAACCGGTTGCAAACAAAAAAACACCAACCCAATATTTGTTTCTGTTTTTTTTTTTTTTCATCCTACCAGGCACATAGTAGCTGTAGTGTTTTTCCAGAAATCTGATTAAAAGCATAATTTGTATTAATTTGTGAAATTGATGCTTACAATAAAAACAATATGGACTATAGAATGGTGACCCCACTAAAAGGAGGAATTTTGCCACGATAAAATTGTAGTACGATCAAACTAATATTCAGGACTCAGGTGAGGTTTCTGAGTTAGAAAAATGAAACAACCAAAATAGCAAGTGAATGTGTAAGGTAGGCATAAATTCTTGAAAATGCAGTTTTGAAATTACCTCAGAATCATAGAATGCTTAAGGTTGGAACGGACCTCTAGAGGTCATCTAGTCCAACCCCCCTGCACACGCAGGATCACCTAGAGCACATGGCACAGGACTGTGTCCAAGTGAGTTTGGAAATTCTCCAGAGAAGGAGACTCCACAACCTCTCTGGGCAGCCTGTGCCAGTGCTCTGTCACCCTCACTGTTAAGAAATTTTTCCTTAATTTCCTGTGGAACTTTTGGTGTTCCAGTTTGTGGCCATCACCTCTAGTTCTGTTGGTGGCCACCACTGAAAAGAGGCCAGCACCATCCTCCTCCGTCCCTCCCTTGAGGTACTTATAAACACTGATTAGATCCCCTCTCAGCCTTCTCTTCTCCAGGCTGAACAGGCCCAGCTCCCTCAGCCTCTCTTTATAGGGCGGATGTTCCAGGCTCCTGATCATCCTTGTAGCCCTGCGCTGGACTCTCTCCAGCAGCTCCACATCCCTCTTGTACTGGGGGGCCCAGCATGGGACACAATACTCTGGATGTGGCCTCACCAGGCCTGAGTAGAGGGGCAGGATCACCTCCCTCAACCTGCTGGAGACGCTCTTCTTAATGCACCCCAGGATCCCATTGGCCTTCTTGGCCACAAGAGCACACTGCTGCCTCCTGGTCAACTTGTCCACCACGACACCCAGGTCTTTCTCTGCAGAGCTGCCCTCCAGAAGGTCGGTCCCCAACCTGTACTGGTGTCTGGGGCTTATTTCTCCCCAGGTGCAGGACTTCGCACTTGGCCTTGTTGAATTGCATGAGGTTTTTCACCGCCCAGTTGTCCAGTCTGTCCAGGTCCCTCTGGATGGCAGCACAGCCCTCTGGGGTATCAGTTACTCCTCCCAGTTTGGTTATCATCAGCAAACTTGCTGAGGGAGCACTCTGTGCCTTCATCCAGGTCATTGATGAATAAATTGAACAGGACTGGACCGAGGACTGACACCTGGGGGACACCGCTAGCTACAGGCCTCCAACTAGACCCTGCACCACTGATCACCACCCTCTCAGCTCTGCCATCCAGCCAGTTCCTAACCCACCTCACTGTGCACTCATCTATCCCACACTTCCGGAGCTTGCCCAGGAGGATGTTGTGAGGGACGGTGTCAAAAGCCTTGCTGAAGTCGAGATAGACAACATCCACCGCTCTCCCCTCATCTATCCAGCTGGTCATTCCATCATAGAAGGCTATCAGGTTAGTCAGGCAAGATTTCCCCTTGGTGAATCCATGCTGACTACTCTTGTGCACCTTCTTGTCCTCTATGCCTGGAGACAACGGCCAGTATGAGCCGTTCCATCACTTTTCCGGGGACGGAGGTGAGGCTGACTGGCCTGTAGTTTCCTGGGTCCTCCTTCTTGCCTGTTTTGAAGACTGGCGTGACATTGGCTTTCTTCCAGTCCTCCGGCACCTCCCCCATTCTCCAGGATCTTTCAAAGATGATGGAGAGCGGCTTATCTATGACATCCGCCAGCTCCCGCAGCACTCTGGGGTGCATCCCATCAGGGCCCATGGATTTGTGGGTATCGAGGTTCCTTAAGTGCTCTCTGACCCAATCTTCCTCTACCCAGGGCCAGTCTTCCTCTCTCCAGGCTTCTTCTCTTGTCCCTAGGGCCTGGGGCTCTAAAGGGCTGCCCTTGGTAAACACCGAAGCAAAGAAGGCATTCAGCCACTCTGCTTTTTCTGTGTTATTCGTAACCAGGGTGCGCATCCCCTTCACCAGTGGACCCACTTTTTCCCTTGATTTTTCTTTTGCTGTTAATATAGCTGAAGAAGTTTTTCTTGTTATTTTTAACGTCACTTGCCAGATTGTGTTCCAAACGCCTTGTCGCATCTCTACATTCTCTGACTACGTTCCTGTATTTCTCCCAGGGGGCCTGTCCTTTTTTCCACATTCTGTATACCACCTTCTTCTGCTTGAGCATTGCCACAAGCTCCTTGCTCATCCACGCCGGTCTCCTGCTCCCTCTGCCTGACTCCTTACACACAGGGATGCACTGTTGCTGGGCGTGGAGGAAGTGCTGCTTGAAAACTAACCAGCTCTCTTGGGCCCCCCTTCCTTCTAGAGCTCTAGCCCATGGGATTCTTCCAAGGAGGTCTCTGAAGAGGTTAAAGTTGGCCCTCCTGAAGTCCATGGTTGCAAGACTACTTACAGCCCTGCCTCCTCCTTGGAGGCATGGGAGGAAGTCTCCCATAACTTCCTCACAAGGAAGCTCAGGAGGTGAAGCTTAGATGAATGGACAGTGGAGAGAGGACTGGCTGGATGGCAGAGCTCAGAGGATTGTGATAAATGAGGTCAAGTTTTGTTGGAGGCTTGTGGCCAGTGGTGTCCCACAGGGGTCAGTACTGGAACCGGTGCTCTTCAACTTGTTCATCAATGATTTGAATGAGGGCACAGAGTGCGCCCTGAGCAAGTTTCAAGATGATACAAAACTGGGTGGAGTGGCCAACACTCCAGAGGTCTGTGCTGCCATTCAGAGAGACCTGGACAGGATGGGCAGGGAGGAACGTCACGAGGTTCAACAACAATTGGGACAGCACAAGGTGTACGGACTCTGAATTGCATGTAGTATTTAGAGGTTTACAGCAATTTTGAGTCTGGTCTTGAACTGCCAAAAGCTACCAAAGTTGAAAGCACATTAACATAATCCTGCACAGGCTTGAATCAGTGAGAGAAATATGGTAATGCCAGTTTTGGAATTGACCCCCAGTTTTTGAAAGCAGTAGCTGTCATCCTGACTCTGCATGGGGTTGAGTGCTCCCCACAGCCTAAGCTGTTCACTGAGCTTCTAACACTGGTCTGGGTTCTGCACAAGGCTGTAAAAATGCTAAAACAAACAAAAAAAGAGCCTGGCACAGAGGGAGAAAAAAATTGTTTGCTTAGTGCAACATATGAAATTCATGGACTTCGGTGGGGGTGAAACCAAAGATTTTTATTTAGAGTTAACCACAACTTATACAGCTTCTGACCCTGGAGCAGCCCCCACCCTGCCTGGCAGCACGCAAAGCCCAGCAACCCAACCAACCGATCAATTAGATGATCACATCTCATACACATCGCGAAGGGACCCATCTTGGTCTCTTGTCTGTTAAAACACAAGCATGAACTCTTCCTCAAGTTACTAAGTCTTTTGGACCTCTCAACTTCCACATACCTAGACCTTTTATGGTAACTTGTCTGTAAATTTTCTGACTTGGCCAAAGTGTTGAGTAACTTGTCTCTCACCTCCTATGTTACAATTTAAAAAATTAAGTACATATAAAGCTTTATCCAATCTTTCTTGGGGGCCATCTCCCTGAGCTCTCCCTTTCTGTTTAATTAACATATTTTTTAGGGTCTGGTGCACGCGCTCAGTAACTGCCTGCCCAGTAGGAGAATGAGGTATACCGAAGACATGTTAAAGGCCCCATTGTGTAAGAGTCCTGGGTTTGCATAGCAACATACGCAGGCCCATTGTCTTATCATTTTTGGAACACCCATGACTGCAAAACATCTCAACCAGTGCTTACACACATCCCAAATAAAGTACGGATTGGCTCAGTGATTTAACAAAGTCCACAAATTTCTTCCACTTCTGCTGCTTCTGCTTCCTCTGCTTATTTTTCTGCTTGTACTTCATCTCCTTCTTTTCATAGAATCATAGAATCATAGAATGCTTAGGGTTGGAAGGGACCTCTAGAGATCATCTAGTCCAACCCCCCTGCATACGCAGGGTCACCTAGAGCACGTGGCACAGGACTGCATCCAAGCGGGTTTTGAAGATCTCCAGAGAAGGAGACTCCACAACCTCTCTGGGCAGCCTGTTCCAGTGCTCTGTCACCCTCGCTGTTAAGAAATTTTTCCTTAAGTTCCTATGGAATTTTTGATGTTTCAGTTTCCGGCCATTTCCTCTAGTCCTATCAGTGGTCACCACTGAAAAGAGACCATCCCCGTCCTCTGCACTCCCTCCCTTGAGGTATTTATATACACTGATTAGATCCCCTCTCAGCCTTCTCTTCTCCAGGCTGAACAGGCCCAGCTCCCTCAGCCTCTCCTCATAGGGCAGATGTTCCAGGCCCCTGATCATCCTTGTAGCCCTGCGCTGGACTCTCTCCAGCAGCTCCACATCCCTCTTGTACTGTGGAGCCCAGAACTGGACACAGTACTCCAGATGCGGCCTCACCAGGGCTGAGTAGAGGGGCAGGATCACCTCCCTCGACCTGCTAGAGATGCTCTTCTTAATGCAGCCCAGGATTCCATTGGCCTTCTTGGCCACGAGGGCACACTGCTACCTCATGGTCAACTTATCATCCACCATGACACCCAGGTCTTTCTCTGCAGAGCTGCTCTCCACAAGGTCGGTCCCCAGCCTGTACTGGTGTCTGGGGTTATTCCTCCCCAGGTGCAGGACCTTGCACTTGGCCTTGTTGAATTGCATGAGGTTTTGCACTGCCCAGTTGTCCAGTTTGTCCAGGTCCCTCTGGATGGCAGCACAGCCCTCTGGGGTATCGGCTACTCCTCCCAGTTTCGTGTCATCAGCAAACTTGCTGAGGGAGCACTCTGTGCCTTCATCCAGGTCATTGATGAATAAATTGAACAGGACTGGACCGAGGACTGACCCCTGGGGGACCCCACTAGCCACAGGCCTCCAACTAGACTCTGCACCGCTGATCACCACTCTCTGGGCCCTGCCATCCAGCCAGTTCCTAATCCATCTCACTGTGCACTCATCTATCCCACACTTCCGGAGCTTGCCCAGGAGGATGTTGTGAGGGACGGTGTCAAAAGCCTTGGTGAAGTCGAGATAGACGACATCCACCGCTCTCCCCTCGTCTATCCAGCCGGTCATTTCATCATAGAAGGCTATCAGGTTAGTCAAGCAAGATTTCCCCTTGGTGAATCCATGCTGACTACTCCTGAGCACCTTCTTGTCCTCTATGCCTGGAGACAATGGCCAGTATGAGCCGTTCCATCACTTTTCTGGGGACGGAGGTGAGACTCACTGGCCTGTAGTTGCCTGGGTCCTCCTTCTTGCCTGTTTTGAAGACTGGCGTGACATTGGCCTTCTTCCAGTCTTCTGGCATCTCCCCCGTTCTCCAGGATCTTTCAAAGATGATGGAGAGCGGCTTAGCTATGGCATCTGCCAGCTCCCGCAGCACTCTGGGGTGCATCCCATCAGGGCCCATGGATTTGTGGGTATTGAGGCTTTTGCTTCTCTCCTGAACATTTCCCAGCCATCTGACCCTCGATCCCCTTTTGTAACCCCATTATGTGGGTCTGGGAGGGTACAAATCGGGTGCCTTCTCTGGGTCCACAGGGCCTGAGTCGAACAGATCTTAGCGCAGAGGATTGGCTGCCCCCCCTCCCACCCCCTCCCCCACCCATATGCTGGTGCTGATGGTCCTGCTGCACATGGCTGATTGCTTTTGTCCCCCTGAACATCCCAGGCCATTTTTAAGGTGATCCACCACCAGGTGGTCACATGTTTTACCGCGTGTGTATCGCCATCTGCCACCGCCTCCTGAAAGCACTTTCTGAGATCTTCCCACATCTATCGCTAGAGCCTGCCTTCCTTCAGGAAAGTAGGTACCTTCTCCCGAATCCACTCAAGTAACATGACTAAATCCTTCCCGGAAACCTGTGGTGCGCTGTTCTGTTCGTGTACCACGCGCTGCAGCTCGTCTACACTGCCTTTCTGCTCTTGAGACGTTCCACCTCCCATGGGTCCAGGCCGCTTGTGTAATTAGGAGATGGGTGACCACTGGAGCTCTTCCTGCTCCATTCCCAGTTAGGCTGGCCTGTGCTATCAGGTTCAGGCTTCACCAGCCGCCTCAATGTTAGTGCTCCACGTTGGGCAACACTTGCACAATATGATGCACACAGACTTCAGTGAGGGTGAAACCAAAAACCTCTATTTATACTTAAACGCCACTTACAGAGCTTCTGACCTCAGAGCAGTCCCCACCCTGCCCGGCAGCACGCGACACCCCACCATCAAGCAACCAATCAACCAGATGATCACGGGCTGATCACGCGCGAGGCCATCCAGTGACCTTCTTGGTCATGCGCTGCCCATGTGGCTGCAGCTCCCCGCCTCTCCAGCACAGCCGACCGTCTGTGAACCAGACATTCTTTGCTACTGACCTTAGGCTGATATGCATAGCCTCGTGTCTCTGTGCAGGGTGCTTGTGAGAGAGGATGGAAAGACTAGGAGACTCCCCTCTAATGAGGGGCACCTCTTGTCCACTCATCTTTCCTCCTTCTCCAGCTCAGCCTCGGCTCTGAGCTCCTGGATCTCTTTACCCTAACTGGAGCTCTCCAGGGAGCAAGAGGCAGCCCACAGTGACCCCTGCCCCAGGGACCAGACCCTGTAACAGTCCTGCTGTCCACAGGCTTCACAGTGGTAGGAAGGGCTCTCCACCTGCCTGTGGGCCACAGGCACTACTGCTCCTGTGGTGCAGCACATGAGGACTTGCGCAAGGTCTGTCCACACAAGTCGTACCTGCCCACAGAGCAGGATGTCCGGCCAGGCACCTATGGAGATCTAGTAGTGAGAAAGAGCAGAAATAGAAGGATGTGGTAGAAGTCGATGCATAAATGGAACCATTGCTAATGTAACTTGACGTCCAAAGTTCTCCTTTTGCCACTGACAAGTCTCCTCAAATGCATGTTAAAGCCAAAAGACTTTGGCTTTGGCTAGGGGCTTATGATGACCACAGCCGTGGAAGAGCAGACTGTGACCAGTGATGGGCTGTGAACCAACAGCTCCAGGAGGTGCTCCTGGAAAGGGCTGCTGAGTACGTGGAGCAGCGTCAGAGAGACTCTGGGCACAGGCTGTTTGATGCAGAAAAAAAATGTTTATTGGGCTTATGGGGAAGGGATTGCGTGGAGGCTGGGTTAGGGGCTGGAGACACACACATGGCTGCAGTGCTGGCTCTGGAGGCCTGTGCGGGGTGCGAGCGTCAGCGCACGCTGCTCCAGCAGCGCCGCACGTCATCGTCAGGAGGCCCGTGCACGCCAGCTGGCCAGAAGACGGCCAGGTTGCCCTGCCGCACGCCGAAGAGGATGCGGATGAGCAGGCTGCTGCCCGAGGCGCTGTGCAGGCAGAGCTGACAGGCATGCGCGCAGGGTAGCACGGCAAGGCGGCAGTGCTGTGAGGCGGGAAGCAGCAGCCAGGCTCTCTGCGCCACGTGCTGGAACCATTCTGCTATCTTGCACGCGTCGAGGAAGGAGCGGGTGCAGAGGGTGCGCAGGAGGCCTGGGCCGCGGCAGGCGCCCGGCAGCGACGCGGTCTGGTGCAAGAGGCAGGGCACATCGCCCAGCAGGCGCTGCCGCGTGCACACACACCGCGCGTGCACACGCACACGGCCCTGCCACGGCGAGCGTCCCTGCCCATGGGTCGTCTCCAGGAGGAAGGCATGGCCGGGTGGTGGGCGCAGCGGCACCAGGAAGCTGTAGTGGCTGCTGGGGCGGCCTGGGTTGCTGCCAGTCACACAGATGCCTGGGCCCAGGCGCGGGAAGAAGGAGCCCAACGAGAGCGCGTGGCAGGCGGAGAGCAGCTCGTCCAGCAGTTCCTCCAGGGCCTCGGGCATGACCCAGACCGGTTGCTGGAGCTGACGCTGCTGCAGACACCCCGCTGCCGGTTTTTGGCCCGCGCACTCCTCATCCTTGCCCTCATCCTCCTTCTGCTCTTCTTCCTTCTCTTCCTTGTCCTCCTCCTCGTCTTGCTGCTGCCCTGCCCAGCTGCACGACGGACTCGACGGCTTCCCGAGCTCACGGCGCCGCTTCCTGGCCAGCCAGCCGTGGCCCGCAAGCAGCACGAGCGCTCCCAGCGCCTCCCCGAGCTTCCCCCAACGGCTGCCAGCCAAAAGCCACTGCTGGGCAGCATCACTGCCCTCCTGCCGCTGCTGCTGCCGCTGCTCGATGGGCTGCCGCTGCTCCAGCTCTTGCTGCAGCCGGGCCATTGAATGTGTGAGGTGCTGCAGGCGCCGCTGCAGCCGCTCCTGCGTGCCCGCATCCACGTGGTCGCTGACCCTGAGCGGCTGCTGCACCACGGCCAGCGCCATCAGCATGAGCACCAGGCACACAGCCATGGCGCTCTCGCTGGCCAGACCGAAGTGCCGCGGTAACGGCCGCGCGTCCCGTCCCCTCGCATTCCGCCCGCCTGTGACACCCGCTGCCCCTTTGTGACTGTTCCGCGTGCTCTGTGCTGCCACGGGCGCTGCCCTGCCACCAGCCCTGGCCCAGCCCAGCAACGGCATGAGAGGGCCTGGAGCCTTCATGTCATGAAACTAAACTCAATATGAGTTTAGATCTTGCTCCGTTTATTAGCCGAAGTGCGCGTATATTTATACCTACAAGCATCTGAGGGATTTCTAGGCTAGCTTTGGTTGGTTGCTAGGGGGGTTGCTAGGTCCCGGCCGCATAGGCTCTTCTCAGCTCTGCAAAGTTGTTTACCCGAAACGGCCAGCTACTCTTTCCCAGCTAGCTCCTCATTCCCAGCCGGCCAAGGACAACTTGCTAACACTCCCCTGCACATTATCAGCAAGGCGCAGGTGGTGCAGATCCTCAGCACAGCATTTCCCTACAATTCCCCCTTTTTTCTTTTGCACTAGTCAAGCCTTGCTGGTAAGCGAGACTATCATACGTCTAATACATGCAAAAGTACAGCTAAAGATACAAAGCATAAACAGTAAAACAACCAGTAACATCAGCCTCAATTTTACTAGTACATGCACCCATCCCCAAGTCCATGTTGGTCTGCAAACTCTTCCCAGCCAGAGAGTCCAACGTCCTGCTGAGCAGCGTCCATTGTTTATTGATCTGCTGATGGGCAGTTCAAAGACTCTCGATCATTTCAACGTCGGGGTTGTGCTTACCGCCTGGAGCCGTAAGGTGTCCTTGGTCTCCAAGCCATTCCTCTATAAGTCCTCCTTTTTTCTTTTGCAATAACCAGGCTTTATGAGTATGGGAGGGTAGCATTCGCCTTAAGCATGCAAAGGCACAGCTGAATAAGCCTAGGACAAGAAG